>NC_054085.1:21931155-22054371 GCF_017562075.2 Anopheles merus
CACTGTTTTAGAATCTAGTTCTTCGAGACGAGAAAGATGTCAATGTGCTGTTCTTGAGTAAATAATCGACAACTCGAATGTTAAGACGGTTTGCAATTAGTTTTGGAGCTTTCGTTTGACTGAAGCCATCGCCATAATACCCTATGCCAGTCAAGATATGACGCAAGTTGTTAGAAAGTATCTGTTGAAGAAGTATCTGTTCGTGGACTGTCGCTCCAGTTGATAATACTCTTGGGACTTGACTTTGTATCGTTCGGCGAATGCGTAATCCAAGACTCCATACAAACAGATGGTCTATTTGTGTTAATGAACTTAATAGACATCGTATCGAGCAAAAGTTTACTATTTTCAAAGATGCGTACGTAACTGCCAAGTAAATAATCAATCGACCAACAGTATCTTTCACCATCCAGTTAATGGTATTTGTCAGTATCCTCGTCTACTAGATCATATGACTGATTTACAACAGCCATGTGAAGACATTTTCTTGCTTTCTCTAAGAACGATTCGATTGAACAAGTCACGCATTTGATACACTTCACCTTTCCAATATGAGCCGAATCGAGAATCTCCTCGCTTCTCATGCGGTTCTTGTTATCGTTCATCCAACAAACCGCAAAGTACTCAGCAAATATTCGATGAGTAAACTGAGCAATGTCATTTCGAACTACTTTGATGAACACAGTCTTTCATTGCTCTCAGCTATGAGTTTCATACATTCCAAAGCTTCCTGTTTTTCATGGTCATTCAACCTTGGTGCATTCTGTTTGTCAAGCAAAAACATCATTGCCAGCAAGCCGTATTGGTTTTTGGTTAACCGATCGTATTTGTTGTGTCTTGAGCTCCAGCAATATGAATGGAGTAGTTCTTAGTCATCTCACGGTCGTTTCTGTGTAGCATGTTATCCAACAAATCAAACCAAACCTATTGCAATGTTTCAACAAATACTCTAAGATTTCACCTGAACGATTCTCTTCCTCATTTAAAACAATGTAATGAAACACGTTCCAGTCATTTGATGCGTTTACGTAGCCGGGTCAAATCCCTTAGAAGTCAAACAATGCATCATGAAGAAACAACCATTTTGAGCAGTCATGTGGAGCAGATTTCGACCCTCATCATCTACACTGTCCGTCTGTTGTATGATCGAGAAGATACATGAATGCAGGCATCGATTTCTTGTGACAAACGTTTTACCTTTCGGAAGTAATCTCATGGTCATTGCGATGAGTCTGTTGGTGATGGTCATATTGGTCTTGAGATGAATGTATCTGAGCATAGAGACGTTTCCTTCGTGAACTGAATAAGCCAGAAGAGCTTCCAGAACATATCCATCATGCAGGATATCTTTGCATCATATTCAGGCAACGATAATCGAACGTTGCTAGATGAGAGTACACAACATACCTCAGAAAGATGTCGTTCAGTGGTGGAATGATTGAACACAATAGTCGTCGGGAATATCAGTTTCCTCGTTCATAGGAATGTTTTGTTGGATACAGAGTTGTTGAAAGATAGCTTTGAATGAGGTTAGCTTGTTGTTTTGTATGGTATATTTGAGAGCAGAAATAAGCCCAACGATGTTGTTCATTTGAGGTACAGGAATGTCACGATCTTCGATAAAATGAACTATTATTTTGTGAGCATTGTTTTCGAATGCTATCTTGAAGAGCGAGTAAAGTCTTGCTCCGAAAGCTTAGAATGAACGTTGATTTGCAATACAAATTGTTTGAATACTTCCAGGAAATCTTTAGCGATGCAAAATTCAAGCACTGTTTTAGAATCTATTTCTTCGAAACGAGAGAAGATGTCAATTGCTGTTCGTTGAGTAAATAATCAACAACACGAATGTTAAGACGATTTGCAATTGGTTTGAGCTTTCGTTTGAATGAAGATATTCTCCATAATAATGTAGCCCATACAACAATGAACGCAAGTTGTTAGAAAGTATCTGTTGAAGAAGTATCTGTTCGTTGACTGTCGCTCCAGTTGATAATACTCTTGCGACTGTACTCTTGTATCGTTCGGCGAATGCGTAATCCAAGGCACTCCATCCAAACAGATGGTCTGTTGTGTTATGGACTGAACGGACATCTTATCGAGCGACAAAATTTCTATTTTCAATGATGGGTACGCAATTGCGAAATGAAGAGGCAATCGACCCACAGCATCTTTCACCAATGCAGCTGATGGATTATTTGTCAGTATCTCGTCTACTAGATCATATGATTGATTTACAACAGCCATGTGAAGATCATGTTCTTTGCTTTCTCTAAGAACGATTCGATTGAACAAGTCACGCATTTGATGCAGTTGAGGTTTCCAATATGACCACGAATGGAAGAACTCTCGTTTCTCATGCGGTTCTTGTTATCGTTCATCCAACAAGCCGCAAAGTACTCAGCAAATATTCGATGAGTAAACTGAGCAATCTCATTTCGAACTACTTTGATGAAATAGTCTTTTCATTGCTCTCAGCTATGAGTTTCATACATTCCAAAGCTTCCTGTTTTTCTAAATCATTCAATACCTTGGCTGCATTCTGTTTGTCAAGCAAAAACAATAATGCCAGCAAGCCGTATTGGTTTTTGGTTAACCGGATCGTATTTGTTGTGTCTTGAGCTCCAGCAATATGAATGGAGTAGTTCTTAGTCATCTCACGGTCGTTTCTGTGTAGCATGTTATCCAACAAATCAAACCAAACCATATTGCAATGTTTCAACAATACTCTAAGATTTCACCTGAACGATTCTCTTCCATTTAAAACATGTAATGAAACACGTTCCAGTCATTTGATGCGTTTACTGTAGCCGGGTCAAATCCTTAGAAGTCAAACAATGCATCATGAAGAAACAACCATTTGAGCAGTCATGTGGAGCAGATTTCGACCCTCATCATCTACACTGTCCGGATCTGTTGTATGATCGAGAAGATACTGAATGCAGGCATCGATTTCTTGTGACAAACGTTTTTACCTTTCGGAAGTAATCTCATGGTCATTGCGATGAGTCTGTTGGTGATGGTCATATTGGTCTTGAGATGAATGTATCTGAGCATAGAGACGTTTCCTTCGTGAACTGAATAAGCCAGAAGAAGCTTCCAGAACATATCCATCATGCAGGATATCTTTTGCATCATATTCAGGCAACGATAATCGAACGTTGTTAGATGAGAGTACACAACATACCTCAGGAGAAAGATTGTCGTTCAGTGGTGGAATGATTGGAACACAATAGTCGTCGGGAATATCAGTTTCCTCGTTCATAGGAATGTTTTGTTGATACAGAGTTGTTGAAAGATAGCTTTGAATGAGGTTAGCTTGTTGTTTTGTATGGTATATTTGAGAGCAGAAATAAGCCCAACGATGTTGTTCATTTGAGGTACAGGAATGTCACGATCTTCGATAAATGAACTATTATTTTGTGAGCATTGTTTTCGAATGCTATCTTGAAGAAGCGAGTAAAGTCTTGCTCCGAAAGCTTAGAATGAACGTTGATTTGCAATACAAATTGTTTGAATACTTCCAGGAAATCTTTAGCGATGCAAAATTCAAGCACTGTTTTAGAATCTATTTCTTCGAAACGAGAGAAGATGTCAATGTGCTGTTCGTTGAGTAAATAATCAACAACACGAATGTTAAGACGATTTGCAATTGGTTGGAGCTTTCGTTTGAATGAAGATTTCTCCATAATATGTAGCCCATACAACAATGAACGCAAGTTGTTAGAAAGTATCTGTTGAAGAAGTATCTGTTCGTTGACTGTCGCTCCAGTTGATAATACTCTTGCGACTGTACTCTTGTATCGTTCGGCGAATGCGTAATCCAAGGCACTCCATCCAAACAGATGGTCTGTTGTGTTAATGGACTGAAACGGACATCTTATCGAGCGACAAAATTTCTATTTTCAATGATGGGTACGCAATTGCGAAATGAAGAGGCAATCGACCCACAGCATCTTTCACCAATGCAGCTGATGGATTTTTGTCAGTATCTCGTCTACTAGATCATATGATTGATTTACAACAGCCATGTGAAGATCATGTTCTTTGCTTTCTCTAAGAACGATTCGATTGAACAAGTCACGCATTTGATGCAGTTGAGGTTTCCAATATGACCACGAATGGAAGAAACTCTCGTTTCTCATGCGGTTCTTGTTATCGTTCATCCAACAAGCCGCAAAGTACTCAGCAAATATTCGATGAGTAAACTGAGCAATCTCATTTCGAACTACTTTGATGAACATAGTCTTTTCATTGCTCTCAGCTATGAGTTTCATACATTCCAAAGCTTCCTGTTTTCTAAATCTTCAATACCTTGGCTGCATTCTGTTTGTCAAGCAAAAACAATAATGCCAGCAAGCCGTATTGGTTTTTGGTTAACCGGATCGTATTTGTTGTGTCTTGAGCTCCAGCAATATGAATGGAGTAGTTCTTAGTCATCTCACGGTCGTTTCTGTGTAGCATGTTATCCAACAAATCAAACCAAACCATATTGCAATGTTTCAACAAATACTCTAAGATTTCACCTGAACGATTCTCTTCCTCATTTAAAACAATGTAATGAAACACGTTCCAGTCATTTGATGCGTTTACTGTAGCCGGGTCAAATCCCTTAGAAATCAAACAATGCATCATGAAGAAACAACCATTTTGAGCAGTCATGTGAGAAGATTTCGACCCTCATCATCTACACTGTCCGGATCTGTTGTATGATCGAGAAGATACATGAATGCAGGCATCGATTTCTTGTGACAAACGTTTTTACCTTTCGGAAGTAATCTCATGGTCATTGCGATGAGTCTGTTGGTGATGGTCATATTGGTCTTGAGATGAATGTATCTGAGCATAGAGACGTTTCCTTTCGTGAACTGAATAAGCCAGAAGAGCTTCCAGAACATATCCATCATGCAGGATATCTTTTGCATCATATTCAGGCAACGATAATCGAACGTTGCTAGATGAGAGTACACAGCATACCTCAGGAGAAAGATTGTCGTTCAGTGGTGGAATGATTGGAACACAATAGTCGTCAGGAATATCAGTTTCCTCGTTCATAGGAATGTTTTGTTGATACAGAGTTTTGAAAGATAGCTTTGAATGAGGTTAGCTTGTTGTTTTGTATGGTATATTTGAGAGCAGAAATAAGCCCAGCGGTGTTGTTTATTTGGGGTAGAGGAATGTCACGATCTTCGATAAAATGAACTATTATTTTGTGAGCATTGTTTTCGAATGCTATCTTGAAGAAGCGAGTAAAGTCTTGCTCCGAAAGCTTAGAAGGAACGTTGATTTGCAATACAAATTGTTTGAATACTTCCAGGAATTCTTTGGCTATGCAAACTCAAGCACTGTTTTAGAATCTAGTTCTTCGAGACGAGAAAGATGTCAATGTGCTGTTCGTTGAGTAAATAATCGACAACTCGAATGTTAAGACGGTTTGCAATTAGTTTGGAGCTTTCGTTTGACTGAAGCCATTCGCCATAATACCCTATGCCAGTCAAGATATGACGCAAGTTGTTAGAAAGTATCTGTTGAAGAAGTATCTGTTCGTTGACTGTCGCTCCAGTTGATAATACTCCTGGGACTTGACTATTGTATCGTTCGGCGAATGCGTAATCCAAGAGACTCCATACAAACAGATGGTCTATTGTGTTAATGAACTTAATAGACATCGTATCGAGCAACAAGTTTACTATTTTCAAAGATGCGTACGTAACTGCCAAGTAAATAATCAATCGACCAACAGTATCTTTCACCAATCCAGTTAATGGATTATTTGTCAGTATCTCGTCTACTAGATCATATGACTGATTTACAACAGCCATGTGAAGAACATTTTCTTTGCTTTCTCTAAGAACAATTCGATTGAACAAGTCACGCATTTGATACACTTCACCTTTCCAATATGAGCCCGAATTCGAGAATCTCTCGCTTCTCATGCGGTTCTTGTTATCGTTCATCCAACAAACCGCAAAGTACTCAGCAAATATTCGATGAGTAACTGAGCAATGTCATTTCGAACTACTTTGATGAACACAGTCTTTTCATTGCTCTCAGCTATGAGTTTCATACATTCCAAAGCTTCCTGTTTTTCATGGTCATTCAACACCTTGGCTGCATTCTTTTGTCAAGCAAAAACATCATTGCCAGCAAGCCGTATTGGTTTTTGGTTAACCGGATCGTATTTGTTGTGTCTTGAGCTCCAGCAATATGAATGGAGTAGTTCTTAGTCATCTCACGGTCGTTTCTGTGTAGCATGTTATCCAACAAATCAAACCAAACCATATTGCAATGTTTCAACAAATACTCTAAGATTTCACCTGAACGATTCTCTTCCTCATTTAAACAATGTAATGAAACACGTTCCAGTCATTTGATGCTTTACTGTAGCCGGGTCAAATCCCTTAGAAGTCAAACAATGCATCATGAAGAAACAACCATTTGAGCAGTCATGTGGAGCAGATTTCGACCCTCATCATCTACACTGTCCGGATCTGTTGTATGATCGAGAAGATACATGAATGCAGGCATCGATTTCTTGTGACAAACGTTTTTACCTTTCGGAAGTAATCTCATGGTCATTGCGATGAGTCTGTTGGTGATGGTCATATTGGTCTTGAGATGAATGTATCTGAGCATAGAGACGTTTCCTTCGTGAACTGAATAAGCCAGAACAGCTTCCAGAACATATCCATCATGCAGGATATCTTTTGCATCATATTCAGGCAACGATAATCGAACGTTGTTAGATGAGAGTACACAACATACCTCAGGAGAAAGATTGTCGTTCAGTGGTGGAATGATTGGAACACAATAGTCGTCAGGAATATCAGTTTCCTCGTTCATAGGAATGTTTTGTTGGATACAGAGTTGTTGAAAGATAGCTTTGAATGAGGTTAGCTTGTTGTTTTGTATGGTATATTTGAGAGCAGAAATAAGCCCAACGATTTGTTCATTTGAGGTACAGGAATGTCACGATCTTCGATAAAATGAACTATTATTTTGTGAGCATTGTTTTCGAATGCTATCTTGAAGAAGCGAGTAAAGTCTTGCTCCGAAAGCTTAGAAGGAACGTTGATTTGCAATACAAATTGTTTGAATACTTCCAGGAAATCTTTAGCGATGCAAAATTCAAGCACTGTTTTAGAATCTATTTCTTCGAAACGAGAGAAGATGTCAATGTGCTGTTCGTTGAGTAAATAATCGACAACTCGAATGTTAAGACGGTTTGCAATTAGTTTGGAGCTTTCGTTTGACTGAAGCCATTCGCCATAATACCTATGCCAGTCAAGATATGACGCAAGTTGTTAGAAAGTATCTGTTGAAGAAGTATCTGTTCGTTGACTGTCGCTCCAGTTGATAATACTCTTGGGACTGTACTATCGTATCGTTTGGCGAATGCGTAATCCAAGGCACTCCATCCAAACAGATCATCTGTTGTGTTAATGGCCTTAATAGACATCTTATCGAGGAACAAGTTTTCCATTTGACTAGATGGGTACGTAACTGCCAAGTGTAGAGGCAATCGACCCACAGCATCTTTCACCAATGCAGCTGATGGATTATTTGTCAGTATCTCGCGAACTAGACCAAGGGATTGATTTACAACAGCCATGTGAAGATCATTTTCTTTGCTTACTCTAAGAACGATTCGATTGAACAAGTCACGCATTTGATGCAGTTGAGGTTTCCAATATGACCACGAATGGAAGAAACTCTCGCTTCTCATGCGGTTCTTGTTATCGTTCATCCAACAAGCCGCAAAGTACTCAGCAAATATTCGATGAGTAAACTGAGGAATGTCATTTCGAACTACTTTGATGAACATAGTCTTTTCATTGCTCAGCTATGAGTTTCATACATTCCAAAGCTTCCTGTTTTTCATGGTCATTCAACACCTTGGCTGCATTCTGTTGTCAAGCAAAAACATCATTGCCAGCAAGCCGTATTGGTTTTTGGTTAACCGGATCGTATTTGTTGTGTCTTGAGCTCCAGCAATATGAATGGAGTAGTTCTTAGTCATCTCACGGTCGTTTCTGTGTAGCATGTTATCCAACAAATCAAACCACCATATTGCAATGTTTCAACAAATACTCTAAGATTTCACCTGAACGATTCTCTTCCTCATTTAAAACAATGTAATGAAACACGTTCCAGTCATTTGATGCGTTTACTGTAGCCGGGTCAAATCCTTAGAAGTCAAACAATGCATCATGAAGAAACAACCATTTTGAGCAGTCATGTGGAGCAGATTTCGACCCTCATCATCTACACTGTCCGGATCTGTTGTATGATCGAGAAGATACATGAATGCAGGCATCGATTTCTTGTGACAAACGTTTTTACCTTTCGGAAGTAATCTCATGGTCATTGCGATGAGTCTGTTGGTGATGGTCTATTGGTCTTGAGATGAATGTATCTGAGCATAGAGACGTTTCCTTCGTGAACTGAATAAGCCAGAACAGCTTCCAGAACATATCCATCATGCAGGATATCTTTTGCATCATATTCAGGCAACGATAATCGAACGTTGTTAGATGAGAGTACACAACATACCTCAGGAGAAAGATTGTCGTTCAGTGGGGAATGATTGGAACACATAGTCGTCGGGAATATCAGTTTCCTCGTTCATAGGAATGTTTTGTTGGATACAGAGTTGTTGAAAGATAGCTTTGAATGAGGTTAGCTTGTTGTTTTGTATGGTATATTTGAGAGCAGAAATAAGCCCAACGATGTTGTTCATTTGAGGTACAGGAATGTCACGATCTTCGATAAAATGAACTATTATTTTGTGAGCATTGTTTTCGAATGCTATCTTGAAGAAGCGAGTAAAGTCTTGCTCCGAAAGCTTAGAATGAACGTTGATTTGCAATACAAATTGTTTGAATACTTCCAGGAAATCTTTAGCGATGCAAAATCAAGCACTGTTTTAGAATCTATTTCTTCGAAACGAGAGAAGATGTCAATGTGCTGTTCGTTGAGTAAATAATCAACAACACGAATGTTAAGACGATTTGCAATTGGTTTGGAGCTTTCGTTTGAATGAAGATATTCTCCATAATAATGTAGCCCATACAACAATGAACGCAAGTTGTTAGAAAGTATCTGTTGAAGAAGTATCTGTTCGTTGACTGTCGCTCCAGTTGATAATACTCTTGCGACTGTACTCTTGTATCGTTCGGCGAATGCGTAATCCAAGGCACTCCATCCAAACAGATGGTCTGTTGTGTTAATGGACTGAACGGACATCTTATCGAGCGACAAAATTTCTATTTTCAATGATGGGTACGCAATTGCGAAATGAAGAGGCAATCGACCCACAGCATCTTTCACCAATGCAGCTGATGGATTATTTGTCAGTATCTCGTCTACTAGATCATATGATTGATTTACAACAGCCATGTGAAGATCATGTTCTTTGCTTTCTCTAAGAATATTCGATTGAACAAGTCACGCATTTGATGCAGTTGAGGTTTCCAATATGACCACGAATGGAAGAAACTCTCGTTCTCATGCGGTTCTTGTTATCGTTCATCCAACAAGCCGCAAAGTACTCAGCAATATTCGATGAGTAAACTGAGGAATGTCATTCGAACTACTTTGATGAACATAGTCTTTTCATTGCTCTCAAGCTATGAGTTTCATACATTCCAAAGCTTCCTGTTTTTCATGGTCATTCAACACCTTGGCTGCATTCTGTTTGTCAAGCAAAAACATCATTGCCAGCAAGCCGTAATGGTTTTTGGTTAACCGGATCGTATTTGTTGTGTATTGAGCTCCAGCATTTTGAATGGAGAAACTATCTGTTACCTCACGGTCGTTCCTGTGTAGCATGTTATCCAACAAATCAAACCAAACCATGTTGCAATGTTTCAACAAATACTCCAAAATTTTACCAGAGCGATTCTCTTCCTCATTCAAAACAATGTAATGAAACACATTCCAGCCATTTGATGCGTTTGCTGTAGCCGGGTCAAATCCCTTAGAAGTCAAACAATGTATCATGAAGAAACATCCATTTTGAACAGTCATGTGGAGAAGATTTCGACCCTCATCATCCACACTGTCCGGATCTGTTGTATGGTTGAGAAGATACATGAATGCAGGCATCGACTTCTTGTGGCAAACGTTTTTACCTTTCGGAAGTAATCTCATGATCATTGCGATGAGTCTGTTGGTGATGGTCATATTGGTCTTGAGATGAATGTATCTGAGCATGAAGACGTTCCCTTCATGAACTGAATCAGCCAGAAGAGCTTCCAGAACGTATACATCATGCAGGATATCATTTGCATCATATTCAGGCAACGGTAATCGAACGTTGTTAGAGGACAGTACACAGCATACCTCAGGAGAAAGATTGTCGTTCAGTGGTGGAATGATTGGAACACAATAGTCGTCAGGAATATCAGCTACCTCGTTCATAGCAATATTTTGTTGGATGCAGAGTTGTTGAAAGATGGCTTTGAATGAGGTAAGCTTGTTGTTTTGTATGGTATATTTGAGAGCAGAAATAAGCCCAACGATGTTGTTCATTTGAGGTACAGGAATGTCACGATCTTCGATAAAATGAACTATTATTTTGTGAGCATTGTTTTCGAATGCTATCTTGAAGAAGCGAGTAAAGTCTTGCTCCGAAAGCTTAGAATGAACGTTGATTTGCAATACAAATTGTTTGAATACTTCCAGGAAATCTTTAGCGATGCAAAACTCAAGCACTGTTTTAGAATCTAGTTCTTCGAGACGAGAAAAGATGTCAATGTGCTGTTCGTTGAGTAAATAATCGACAACTCGAATGTTAAGACGGTTTGCAATTAGTTTGGAGCTTTCGTTTGACTGAAGCCATTCGCCATAATACCCTATGCCAGTCAAGATATGACGCAAGTTGTTAGAAAGTATCTGTTGAAGAAGTATCTGTTCGTTGACTGTCGCTCCAGTTGATAATACTCTTGGGACTGTACTATCGTATCGTTTGGCGAATGCGTAATCCAAGGCACTCCATCCAAACAGATCATCTGTTGTGTTAATGGCCTTAATAGACATCTTATCGAGGAACAAGTTTTCCATTTGACTAGATGGGTACGTAACTGCCAAGTGTAGAGGCAATCGACCCACAGCATCTTTCACCAATGCAGCTGATGGATTATTGTCAGTATCTCGCGAACTAGACCAAGGGATTGATTTACAACAGCCATGTGAAGATCATTTTCTTTGCTTACTCTAAGAACGATTCGATTGAACAAGTCACGCATTTGATGCAGTTGAGGTTTCCAATATGACCACGAATGGAAGAAACTCTCGCTTCTCATGCGGTTCTTGTTATCGTTCATCCAACAAGCCGCAAAGTACTCAGCAAATATTCGATGAGTAAACTGAGGAGTTTCATCATGAATTTGTTTGATGATTCCTGTTTTTTCAATGCCCTCGCGTACTTCTTTTATGAATTTATTTATTTGGATGGTTTCATTTGATGTCAAAAGTACCTCTCTTTGCTTTTGGTCAAACATTACCACCATGGCTAATAAAATGTGTCGTTTTTTAATTTTGTCCCAAAACTTTTCGTTTATTGCCTTTTGGTGAGGGTAGTCTAAGATGTATTCCGGTAATCCATTTTTGTGACTGCATAAAATTCTTAGTTTTTGATTGATGAAATTTTCGATAAGTGATAAAAGATCTACATTTGCTTTATATAACATCGCTTCTGGAATAGTAAAACGTCTTAAGTCCATGTTTTTTTGTGCTATTGGTAGATTTATAATGCATGCCATGTTAAGAAATAAAGGTATACGCTTCAAATTTCCTAAATATTCTACTATCTGGCGATAAAGGTAACCTAAAACCTTATCCCGCTTACTCGAGTCGCATTGTTTATAACCTTCTAGTTCCTGCATCAAATAATTGTGAACAAATTGCAGCTGATCGTGCTGTGATAAAAGCGTGAGATAATGCATTCTGCAGTTAGAAAATGTACTTTTTAGCTGTTCCATGTAATCGTAAGGTCTAGTTGAGATGAACAGAGCTCGAATACCATCCAAACTTGCAAGTCTTCTAAAGAAATGCACTACGAACTCTTTATAGAAAGGAGCAGTCTCGTCAAGCCCATCGAATAAGATAATCAGTTGTTTTTGGTTGAACTTCTGCTGGAAAACCTTCAGCTCGATCAACTGTGCGAATGTTAATTCTAACGTTTTTGTTTTACATGTGTTGACATAAAGTGTTCCGTTCACTAACGTCAATAGCTCTGCAGCATGATCAGCTTGGTCGCGGAACACATCCGTTGATTCAATCGAAAAGCTATAAACGTTTGGAACAAAATGGGTAAGATGGATCAAACGGTAAAGAAATCGAACGATGGCGGTATCATCAAGCAACTTAATGTCAGATTTTTGCCATCGTTTGTAATCGGTGCAATACTGTGAAGCATTCATTTGAATAACATACTGTGATGGATCATCGATCGATAAAGCATGTGTAAGCCATGTGAAATATGTTGACTTTCCTGCTCCAGCTTCATCAAGTAACAAATGTACTTTCGTTTCATCGTGGTGCTTGAAAACATCAGGAATGGTATATTGTACATCATCATTTGCGGATGAAACCGATGCGACCATTTGAGAAAACTCATCACTGTTGAACCGGATATTGTCAAGGAATATTTTTTGAAATTCGACCCTATAAGTGAAATAAAAATTATTCTCCTCTACTTCTGAATCTTTTGCATTTTCTCCAACATATGGATTAACGGTGCGCGAAATATACCTTGGCTTGATTGCTTCAAAGTTCTGTTCCTTCGATTCGATATATTTAATGTGATCTAGTTCATAATAATTGTACAAGAACTTACACACGAAGCTTAAGCCATCATCATCATTTACAATACCACTCAGTGATATCGTGGTTCCAAAAAGATTTAATGTTGTTTTGCAATATTTTGCGTACAGCTTTTGTCTTGCCTTTTCGGTTAGATCACGTACGTAAAAACATTCTTCATCCGGGAGTGCTTTAAGTACTTCTTCGATTACTATAAACTTTATCTTATATTCTTTGGCATATCTTTGAATTTCTGGCAATATCGATTTCTTCGACTGCTCAATGGTCATTATAATGGTGTAAGAGATGGGATCTACTTCTGCAAAGAACTCAAATAATCCACGGAGTACATCACGTATATCTTCCTCAAAATCACTCGCTGCATAGTGTATGAATAATGCATTGCATTGAAGCAATGCAACGGTCTGGGATGCAACAAGGGAATACAATACGATATCCAATGTGGTATAATACTGGTAACGTTCATAAGTGGTCTTACCACTGAGAAACTCGTACAATTCAGTGTGTTGAAGTCGATCTGATCGAACCACAATGTATCGATACATATATTGCCATCGACTAAGGTCACACTGTGATTCAATTTGGAATCTAGAAAAGTTATAATTTACTTTCATACTGATAAACTGTTGTTTCAAATAGTTCAAATCCATAGGAATAGGCTGGGGCAAGCTCATCGAATCAAACAGTCGCATGAACATAATGTTATGCGTTGTCTTTCTATCGTCGACCCAGTGTGGCATTATTTCTAGAACACTGTTGTGTAGCTGGTCCCCGTTCAAGGATCCACAAACAAGCATAAACTCTTTGTAAAATCTCTTTATAACACGATTTACCTGATCAAAGAAAAATGATTCGTCGTGCGTGGAAGTCGGAGGACCCTTGGTTTGAAAGAAGGACTTATCGATCATGAATTGCATCTCTTCCCAGCTAACACAACTATTGTCACACTGCTTCGCTCTTATAAGCCTATCATATTCCTTCTTAAGAACAGCTCGCAACTTCCCCATGATTGATGTCTCACATGCAGTTAGCAATCGATGGCTTAGTTTAAACTTCCCTGTGCCCCCTTCTAGTTCCTCGACACACACAGCAATCAGATCGACGAATACGTTTAACGAAGAATAATTCGATTTAATTTCTGTGTTGTAACGAACATGTAGTACGAGCATCTGTCCTAGCTTTTCTAGACTTGCTTGCCGCAATGCATCAGTCAGAGCATGAAATTGTTCCTCAGAGCTGAAGCTGTAACACGTTGCTCCTATGACGTCGCAAAAGGAAAGTATCTCGCTGCTGTCCTGTGGCCGTAATGTTAATTTTTGTTTCAATTTGTTGTCAATCGTTGCATTAGTGCACAGCAGGTATGTATGCGAACCTGTGATCGATCTTTCATATCCTTCCAGGTACGAAATGAAGTACTTAGCAATTGAAAATGGCCCATTGGAGTTCCATTTCGTGAGCAGCGTTCCTTCCGTAATGGCTGGTCGCTCTTTTCGCGTTGGCGTGTACGGATGGTTTGGATGGATTTTTTTCGATTTCCTTGGCTTCTCGGATGGATATTTATGTTTAGCTTGTATGTAGACAGTACCTTCCGGTATCGTTGGCGATGAGTAGCGAAACACCAGGTCGTCGAACTTTCC
Organism: Anopheles merus; assembly: GCF_017562075.2. Classification (NCBI taxonomy): domain Eukaryota; kingdom Metazoa; phylum Arthropoda; class Insecta; order Diptera; family Culicidae; genus Anopheles; species Anopheles merus. Next base: position 21,945,621 of record NC_054085.1, read on the forward strand.
TGCATCTGGAACCTCCATCTTCAATTCAAATTGGGGCAACTTTCCTTGGCGGTGCAATGCGAATGCCCGGAAAAGAATGATCATCGTCAATCGAATGTGGTAAGCGGCGCCTTGTAAAGGGGATCTTTTGCTGGTTACTGTGTTTCCTGATGGTCTGGAACCACCGCTTGATGTTGCGTTCGATGCATTGTTATTGGTCGGGTCCATGTTTCTTTTCTAAAAGTAATGTGAAATATACATATTACGGCTGCAGCTTGAAGTTGAATGATATAAGAGATCTGTTAATTGCGATTTACGTAGAAACGTATTTTTACCTTTGTTAAAGATGAGTTGCTACTGTATACTATCAAGATGTTAGCCTCAGTAAGATTTCCGAGAGGCTTTGGTCCTTAAAAAAACGTGATTAACGCTGGCTAGTTAAGTTTTCTAGAACCAGTTGTACAGATGTTTTTATTGGATAGTTTTGTACTGTATCCTACGATATTTGATAAAATAAAAACTGGTAAGTTTTATGATAAACGTTCCAACATTTTTCTTGCTAAAATTTAATCCTAAATCTAGAAAAGTTATGATTAATATTGTGTTAAAAATTATTATGAATAATAATAAATGAACCAATCCCGTCATACAGGCGTCGTCTCGTACGATTTTCACCATTTTCCAAATAAACAATGTTAAGGTGCTTTCGAACATTGTTCAACTATTAGTAAACATTTTTCGTCTAGCTCAAGGTTCATAAATTATTGCAGGTCGGTCCGTCCAGAGTACTTTGAAAAATTTTCATTTGACAGCTAGGAAGTCCAAAGTTACTAAGCAATTCATACAAAGTCCTTAACAACTCTAACTCCCTAACTGCCAATCTTTATAGAAATCTCCATCCATTCATCCATCCATCCAAAATCTACCTAAATCGGAACTAAGCTTACCTACCTGTAGTTTATGTTTGATATGTTTATTGACTAATCCATCGGGATCTTGGAGATCCTACATGAATGTACTTACATTAGTGCCTATAGACTATGTAAGGTACATAAATCGATAGGAGAGAACTGGTACACAAGAATAGAAAATGTATATTGAAAATATGATTATCACGTAAGTTGTGTCCTAAGTCTATCTTTAAAAACATTATGTGATATGTTGAAATCAAATAAATCATAGGTATTGAATCATAGGTATAGAAAGCCATAACTAAAAGCACTTCACATCGAAAAGCTCGTGGTTCAATGCTCAATTTCAGCTATTTAATTACACAGCTGTTTGGGATGGTTCTATCAACGTTATCGAATCAAAACCTCAGAAAATTTCACTCACAAATAATAACTCGCTTTTCACATATCGATTCTGGCTCACATGTTAATCGTTCATATCACGCATTGTTTTTCATGTGTACACAGAACTACAGTTTTACTGTCATATGTGAAAAATTGACAACCATTTCAAGAATTCAGTCCTTAGTAACATTTGAATAGCAATTGCTCATACAATTTCACAAACTAGGTGTGTACACTTCAACAGTTGGTATGAAACTTAAGCGATAAGTTCTTCTATCGACCGTCTTTGGCTGATAAGGTTACAAAATTTATCTAAAATTCGTAGAATATCGTTATCTTGTGTTTGCACCATTGATTACTGGTAATCTCAACCGAGCAATAACGCTCGAACCTCTGTTCACACAGAAACATTCACGCATAAAATAAGCTTCGTAACTAGCGTAACATAGCTGGCCAAAGTTTGACTCCATTTTCGTTGTACCATTGAAACACGTACATGCTATATATAGCTACAGTCAGCTGACTAGATTTGACCCAAAACATGATTGGATGAGATTGGATAGATATGAGATTTAATGTACAGTTAAGTTATTATGCAACCTGTTATTTAGATGATCGCCAAAAACCTTCTCATTGCATGCATCCCTGAGTTTATCAGGGGTACTCATAATATGGCGATACTTTCCTGACTCTTTCTTAGTCGCAACTTAAGACAGCTTAAAGCAGTGCTGTAAAATGACATTGACTTTTTTATAAAAAAAATGTCGACTGAAGCAAACTGAATGTCAGCGTCACGTGCTCAACTGTGATGATCAGAGGTCAGACTCAAACAGTTGGTGTGGCCAATCACATGCTTGGTGACATTTGTTGTAACATCCAACTCTTGGTCCCTCACTTGGTCATGACATTTTCTCTCTATGATAATCACGACATTGTTGGAAAATTCTTGGCGAGTGGTTCCAAGCAACAAAATGAGCATGATTGCTCTCTCTGTGTGTTTTGATGATCTGTTGGGGGTAGAATGGTAAAACATTTGTGCAAAACAGCATGCTCATTTTGTTGCTTGGGACCACACGAACGCACGGCTTATCTCCCATGACTGGTTGCTCAAAATGTCACCAAGCGTGTGATGGTCGCAACAACTGTTCGACTCTTACCTCTGATCATCACAGTACAGCTCGTGACGTTGACATGATTTCGTGTCAGTCAGAATTTGTTTATGCTGATTATCACAATTGAGTATGTGACGCTGTCATGGATTTTGTTTCAGTCACAACTTTGTATGACATTGACAGTGACAGTTTGCAGCACTGCGGGCAACGACATCAGCAGCGAAATCTGAGGATGTATTATGGAATCTTCCATACTATGGGCTTCACACAACACCAAACAACTCGCTGTTTTCCTCAACCGTTCCTCCCTTGCTGGTCATATTAGGTAATAAAAGCGTCACGTGTGTCCCGATCGTAGCCACTTATTCAAATACTTTTGAGTACAGTTCCCAGAACTGCAATTCATATTTGAAAACTTCGCCTGCAACAGGTGTTTTTCAAATTGGATAGAGAAGTAATGTCTCAAATGAGTTTTCGGTGTGTTCTGTTGATGGTGAGTGACTACACGAGCTTGAAAAGTCACATATAAAAGCACTTCACATCGAAAAGCTCGTGGTTCATCGCTCGATTTACTCGATTTACCCCACAGCCATTTACTTACAACACTGTTTGGGATGGTTCTATCAACGTTATCGATTCAAAAACCTCAGAAAGTTTCACTCACAAATAAGAACTCGCTTTTCGCATATCGATTCAGGCTCATTCGTCAATCATTCATATCACGCATTGTTTTTCCATGTGTACACAGAACTAAAGTTTTACTCTCACACGAGAAATTGAGAAATTGACAATCATTTCAAGAATTCAGTCCTTAGCAACACTTGGATAGCAATTGCTCATACAATTTCACAAACTAGGTGTGTACACTTCAACAGTTGGTATAAAACTTATCGCTTTTTGCGCTTCTATCGACCGTCTTTGGCTGATAAGGTTACAACATTTATCTAAAATTCGTAGAATATCGTTATCTGGTGTTTGCACCATTGATTACTGGTAATCTCAAACGAGCAATAACGCTCGAACCTCTGTTCACACAGAAACATTCACGCATAAAATAAGCTTCGTAGCTAGCGTAACATAACTGGCCAAAGTTTGACTCCATTTTCGTTGTACCATTGAAACACGTACATGCTATATATAGCTACAGTCAGCTGACTAGATTTGACCCAAAACATGATTGGATGAGATTGGATTGGATGATTGCCAAAAACCTTCTCATTGCATGCATCCCTGAGTTTATCAGGGGTACTCATAATATGGCGATACTTTCCTGACTCTTTCTTAGTCGCAACTTAAGACAGCTTAAAGCAGTGCTGTAAAATGACATTGACTTTTTTATAAAAAAAATGTCGACTGAAGCAAACTGAATGTCAGCGTCACGTGCTCAACTGTGATGATCAGAGGTCAGACTCAAACAGTTGGTGTGGCCAATCACATGCTTGGTGACATTTGTTGTAACATCCAACTCTTGGTCCCTCACTTGGTCATGACATTTTCTCTCTATGATAATCACGACATTGTTGGAAAATTCTTGGCGAGTGGTTCCAAGCAACAAAATGAGCATGATTGCTCTCTCTGTGTGTTTTGATGATCTGTTGGGGGTAGAATGGTAAAACATTTGTGCAAAACAGCATGCTCATTTTGTTGCTTGGGACCACACGAACGCACGGCTTATCTCCCATGACTGGTTGCTCAAAATGTCACCAAGCGTGTGATGGTCGCAACAACTGTTCGACTCTTACCTCTGATCATCACAGTACAGCTCGTGACGTTGACATGATTTCGTGTCAGTCAGAATTTGTTTATGCTGATTATCACAATTGAGTATGTGACGCTGTCATGGATTTTGTTTCAGTCACAACTTTGTATGACATTGACAGTGCCAGTTTGCAGCACTGCAGACAACGACATCAACAGCGAAATCGAGGATGTATTATGCGTGGAATCTTGCTTGCGCTATGGGCTTCACCATCTATAGAAATCCACAAGACTTTGTATTTTTACCCAAAACATCCATTTGGCTTTAGTAATGTTCTGAATTACAAAACTGGCCAATGGGAGACCGTACGTATGGCAGCAAACCACGGTACTTTTCCATACGGCTACCAAATGCCAAGCAACATTCAAATGGAATCCATCACATGTAGCCTCCCAACTGCCTAGAAGCATCTCTCATGCCTTTGAAGAATAATATCAAAACAAACAGGGTTTCGGATATTTAAATTATATTTAAGTGGAAATCCACCATTAGCTGGAATGATTATTTGAGTATCTTTTTTTCTGTATTATATTTTCAACTTTCCATAAAAGAAGAGCAAAACGTAACAGCTTACGCTAAAGACGTAATGTTTTGATTCGCAACGTTTGATTTGCGGGGTGTTTGTTTCTTTGTTTTCCAACTGTTTTCCATAGTGTCGATTGCGCGTTGGTGAGTGCATGGCAAGGAGAGAGAATGTGGTATAATTTCTCACAAGGTATAAACTGTGGTATAAACTTCTCTCTACGATAAGAAAGGGTTATTGATGGCTAACAAAAACAAAACACTCTCCATTCTCCAAACTTTCCAACCAACACATGCACACACACAAACACGATTGACGACTATGATATCGTGATAATACAATTTAAGTAACAGTTTATATGTGCAACTTGTGAAACGATAGGTGCTTCGGTAGAGTAGATCAGTAAAAGTTTGTATGTTTGGGTGCATTGTAAATGTTGGCGTTTGGCTTTGAGTCTACCCTGTTTTGAATTGAATAAAAGACAATTTTAATATCACTCCTCCAACTGTAGATGTCGAAGCGGTTGAATAATCAATGAAAAAGAAATAGGGCAACGATTACACGACGGTGGAAAACGATTGGAAAGTACAACATATGCCGGGTTCGTTCGAGCGCATTGCCACAAAAGGCTCTCGTTCGCACCCGAACGTACTCGTAGACTAGTTCTAAAACGTACAAAGATCAGTCTCTAGGTTGTCGCCTCTTGCTACTAGGTTTGTTCATATAGGTTTCCTACTCGATCTCCACTAACGGCTCTTACACCTCATCCACCTGCAATCGGGTGTGCATTACCTAGGATGAACGTTATTACTTTAGAATTCGGTTACATTCCTAAGAAAACGGGTGTACAATAATTGCACAACAGGCAACCGCATGAGAGATATAAATTGAAGTTGGTTGGTTGGTTTGAATTTTCTTACACATTATTTCCAACATGCCGCCTACCTTTGCATACATCCACATCTGCACAAAATGTTACGCACGTTGGTAATTACAGGTTGCGTCCGTTTACTACACTACCGAGGTACGTCGCCTGCAACGGTAGCAGGAAGTAAATGTATGTATATAGAACCGGGTATATGCTTACATCCCGCTTCCCTAATCTAACTGCCTGCCCTTGTGTTTCTGTCAAATCAACAGGAAAGTATGATGAGAGTCATCTCTAGCAACTGCAATCGGATGGTTGGATGGGACTCGCATCAAGCGGCCAAGGCAGGTTTAGGTTCCGCGCTAGTGTTCGGTTGCTACAAAAATGGGGTTTTACAACGATGGCAGTAGGACACTACGGACGAAATAAGGAGGCCCACCGCACTACACTCAACCGTGTTAAATGTAAAACAAAAGCATTTCGATCGCGTGTACCACCGATCCTGTCTCACTAGACCGGGTCGATGTGTAGTGTGTGCGAGCGTGGATTGCTTCCTGTGTTTTGGTGAAAAATAAATAATCTCTAACGCAAAATGCTCTACATAAGTAAAGCCGAAACTAAATCACAGACGGGCAATAAGTGTACTCCAAACCGAAGTGAAGCTTTGAAAGAGGCAAAGAAAAACTCTAGACCGAAGCTACCATTAAAGCGAAACACCGCGCAAGGCGGACATTGTGTCGGCCCTCCGGTCGACTCTAACAGTTTCGCCGTATCTCGTCGAGCCCGGCAGCTTAGTGCTATCCGTAGTAGAGTATTTGTGGGGCATACATTAAGCGCTGGGAATGTTATGGGGCATGCAAGGCGGATTTGTTGTGGGGGGTTTTTCCCTCTTCCCGGGTGCGAAAACCAAGTGCGTCTAGGTATGGATTGTAGGACATTGGGGGGAGAAAACGTTAAGTTTAAAATAATATAAACAATTTATCTACGTGAAAACTACTCTCTTCGACTGCCTCTTCCCCTAGTCGGGTTTGCTGCACCCGAAACGAGCTACAATCTTCCTTTGATTGATACAAACAAATTTAACTACACTTGCTGCTGTGCCGTACGACGGTGCAACAGCAGCCAACCCATCTTCAAATACTTTAACCGCTCCGTTAAACATGAGTATTAGCATTACGTGCGATTAGAACTTCGGTCGGTTAGATTAAAAAAAAAAATTATATATACACACACACGATAAGCTACTAACAGCGGCAGCTTCAATTGACGTATTCGGTGAACTGATCATCCACGCCGTCCCAATCATCAATCAACGTGTTTAACGCTTCCCTACCCATCGTAGCTACCCGGGTTGTTATTCGTCCAACGAAAACCCTCATTCCCGTGTGGCAGAAGGTGACGCTGGTGCCGATATAATGATGATAATAACACAATTTATCGGTTAGCATTTTCTTCTTCTTCGTTTTTGTGCAGGATCAGCGTTCATCTCCCACGGCCACAATGGACGCATTTCGCCACGCACTGCAGACACGTTGCGGGAGCGAACCCATACCCATAACGATCGAAAAACCCACTCGCGAGGGGCCCGATTCGATCAGCGGGAGCCAAAAAAACACACACAAATTGAATGAAACCCACGTCCAGTCGTCGGGGTCGGTTCTAGCAGCTGCCCCGCGCCCATCAATCGTTTTCCGTGTGCTTGTGCAGGGCGGCGGTAATGCAGAGCGCACCGCCGGGTATGAAGCGCACAAAGTTGTCGCCCACCAGCGGTCCCATCGCGTACAGGCCGGGAAGGGCCGTGCGCAGTACCGCGTTCGTGTACTTATCCACCTCGATTGGATTGTTTTTGCAGTCGATCGGTTTGGTCGGATCTTCGCCGAGGCCCAGCCCCGAGGCGGCGCTTAGATTGGACGCCCCCAGCTGACAGTGACCGCCGCCCGCACTGAGCGCCGGTGCGTTGTAGTGCTGCTGCTGCTGCTTGTGATGTTGGTGGTGGCGCGGTTTATCGGTGAGGTTGATGTGTTTGCATTTGGCACACATGTGCTTCAGCCAGTACAGCTTCCGGCCGAGGCAGGAGGTCAGCAGCTGCTCGGTAAACGTCCACATCGTGAGCGGCTGGACCGGGGGCCGGCCGAAGCACCGGTCCGGAGCCACCTGGTCGTCCTCCGTTTCCGAGTCGGGACTGGCGTTGCCGTCCCCGCCCGCCGCCGGCTTCGTCAGCGTGGCGATGAAGCGAAGGTCGGGCCGGGACCCGATCAGTATCGCACAGTACGACACGTCCAGCACGCGCCGCTCGCCCGTCTTCAGGTGCTGGACGGTGACGCGGCCGGCCCCCGCCAGATCCACTAGCGTGTGCTCGGGCAGCGGGGTGTACAGGTCGTGCTTGCGGTTCGCGTCCTTCATCATCTTGTGCACCTCGTGGTACTCCGGGTACACGTTGCCCGGCAGCATCTTGTCCAGCCCGGCCGTCCGGTTGCGGTACACGTGCACCACCGGGATGCCGGACGAGCGGCAGATCGTGACGGCGTCGGCCGCACTCAGCCCCGCCCCCACGATCAGCACCGGCTTGAGCTGGGAGCGGCCCGGCTCGTCGTACTGCTCCAGCGCCCGCTCGAGATGGGGCAGCTCGTACTTCACCCACGGCATCTCCAGCCCCTCGCCCTTCACGCCGAGCCGGTTCGCCAGATCGGAGGCACCGTTTGCCAGGACGAGGTTTTGGCACACGATCGCGAACCGTTTGTTCGTCATTCGGTTGAATCTAATGGGTGGAGAGGGAAAGAAGCAAAAGGGGTTTAGTACAGCAAGTTCACGCTCAGGCCCTTGCCCGACAGGACTCACCCCGCTACGATCCACCGGCCGTGGCGGAAACGCTCCGGCAGCACCGTCTCGCACTTCCCGTCCAGCGGCACCACCGTCGTCACGATCGTTTCGTTCATGAAGTACCGCTCCAGCCCCATCTCCGCGACGTAGCTCGCGTAGTACTGGGCGACGCGCGAAATCAGTGCGCGCGTTTCCACCTCCTTCGACACCTGCCGCTTGAGCGAAAGGTTGCGGCGCGGGGGGCAAAGCAGCTGGACGTTCACCTTGCCGGTGCGCTCGTCCAGCATTGCCACCACGTTCCCACCGTCACCGTGCTGCTGCTGCCGCGTCATGCCATTATTTCCTGCCCCGCTCGTGTTGTTGTTACCGTCCGTGCCGCTGCGATGACATTTGCTACACTTGCTGCTGCTGCTTAAGGCCACTTTCTGTCCGGTGCGTTTGGCACGCTTCGTCAGCTCGCTGTTGCAGCGGGCGCAAACCGACGGCACCGGTTCGGACGTTACGGGTTCGTCACCGTCAGCCGCTGCCACCGGTGGATGGCGCGATTCCCAGTCCGCGAACGGTAAGCCGGGCAGTGACATCCAGGCGGCCAGCGACAGGGTGCGCAGGTTCGGATCCATCCGATGCCAGGAGCCGCCCGGCGGTCCGCGTCCTAGCACAAGATGGTCAATCTGTCAGAGGGAGAGAGGAAAAAAAACAAATCGAGAGAAACACGATTAGCTTCTGTTTGTTTACAGACACACACAGGTGGGCGAAATGAAATTGGAGATAAATTAAAGGTTCACGATTCAATCGGTGTTTGCGTAATGGCTACGCAGCAGAAACACTATTTGGCGCAAACGTGTGAGTGTACCCATTATTTGCTGAACACCATTTTTATGCACCGTTTGCACGAAATGAAAGATCCCCGCACGCTTGGTCCACCCCAGTGCCCGGTGGGGTGAGCGGCACGTGTTACTTACTAGCGCCTAATGAACAAAAAAAATAATACAATAACAGAACATCACACACACGCATAGAGAGACACAATTAATGTACTCTTAAAATTGCTTCGCGGATACAATTGTCACCAGCAGTGGCAGCAGTTGGTGGATTATTGCACGCGTGCAATCAAGCGGCACAGCACACAGGGTGGTTGTGTGCGGCTCCCGGTTCACTATCGATTCGCAGCGGCCCCCCGGCAGCGTTTGCATATCAAATCGAGCATAAACATTGTGCGGTGGCGCGTACAGCGTGATATGGGGGCACACGCTCAGCTCGGCGGCAAACTGTTACTTGCAAGCGTGGGAGGAAGCGAGACGAGCGAGATGCAGCGCCGCCAAAGCGAACGTGCCTTAACGTTTGTTTGTAATAAGGGCTGGGTAGGAAAAGCGCTACTGATGGCACCGATCTGTGCGCAGGAAATAAGGATGAGCTATTGTGTGTGTGCAGTGTGGAATATTGGCAGGGTTTGTTGTCAAAGTTGGTCAAATAATGTTTTCCCCCAAAATTGTATTTCAAGTGCTCGTAAGATTTACGTAGCTGTTGATACATTTGCCGGTAATCACGCTATGATATGTGTTTAAAGATGTTTTATTAATCAAAATCAATTGCTAATTAATTATATCTATCAAATTCCGTATAATATTGTGTTTTTTTTTTCAATGTAGGAGAAACAGTCCAGAAAGGCCATACAGGGTTTTCCGAGTCAATTTCCAATGTGTACAACATGTTTCATTGATTGCGAGATGTTTTTCAACAGCTGACAAATATTGTATTTGGATGACAGTAATGGTTCTGTTCTTCCACATGATTTTCAACACATGTCAAACTGAGTTGAGTTTTTTGTGATTCGTTGAAAATCGTGTGTAAGAAATGAAATGTTTAAAAACTGTTGAAAAACATGTTGGCGGTGATGAATAATGATGTGCACATTCGAAAGTGACTTGAAAAATCTTGTATTGCTTGTTTTGAATTTTTTTTTGATACAGGGAAACAAAGGAAAACTAATAAAAAAACACTGTTCTATATTTTTTACCATTTTTTATATTCTAAGATATTTGACTAATTGGCTCAAAAAAAAAACCTCAAAAAAAATAGATCGAATTGAACGACTCAAATTAAAAATTTAACTAACTCGTTGCAAATCTTCTTCAAAGAGAGATGAAATAAAAGGGTAAAGGAAGTTGATAAAAATGTGTAGTGTGACCCACAGTAGGTTTAAGTACGATTTGAAAGTATTACAATTTAATTCCGGAAATCGTGCACGATCTTGTCGAACATTTTTCGGATAAAAAACTTTGCATCTTAGGGAACCCTCAGGGGCATGGGTTTGACATACCTGCTATACAGTGACCGGCAAGATAATGTGCCGACTATTTACAATTTAAGATTTTTTTTTTGTTTTTTCGTATTTTCTCTTAAAAACATTTTTTCTAATTATGGATGAATGTGCAGTGCCAAAAACAATTGACAAAAATGAAAAGTTAGAGAAAAACGAAAATTATTATTATTATTATTATTATTATTATTATTATTATTATTATTATTATTATTATTCTTATTATTATAATAATAATAATAATAATTCTTATTGTTATTAACTAACATATGATTCCCAATTAAACACAATTTGGAGCTAACATGCTCTAGAGAGCTGGTCTGAAACCTAGATTTGACCAGTTTCACAAATAAAAATAAAAAAACTTTTTGTTACCAGCTTTCGATAGCATAACTGATCATTTTTAACAATACAGGGTTATTGACTATTTCCTATGGGAAGTGAACTTCATATGATGGAAAATGGACTCTGTGGTACCCTTTTTAGGCAGGCTCCATGGAAATTCCTATTGGATGTGTTCATTTCACTTACGAAACAGTCAATAAAGTGTCCCACAGCTATGAGAACTACTGGAAAGCACTGTAACAAGAAAAAAAAACATCACATCTTTACGGCAGCAGCACAGCAAATGACTCACGAACCGTCCCAACATTATGTCGATGTTGTAAATTGCATTTTATTTCACGCAAAATCTTATCATCCAATCCAATCAAAAAATTATTCACCTCCACCGCCACTTGCGCTCCCACTATCGCACTTGCCCACTCTGCGCGGTGACAAACGCACACACATTCGGGAGGGGGACATTGTTTTATTGTTTAATGTGCGCGACGACGTTTTATCACCGTACACAGCAAAAGCACAACTAACCGAGCAAATATTGAAATAGTGATTACAAATTCGGTGTCAGCTAGTGGCAAAACGTCATCAGCCTGTCAGCACTCCCCGGGGGTGGAAAATCCCCCGCGTTGGTTTCGATTTCAATTACGCCACTGATAGCGAATGTGAGGGAAGAGAAGGAGCCTTTTATTTTTTCACTACTCATCAGCACGGAGAAGAAAAAAAAACAACACCACAATAGGTAAATATTTATCCACCTTTGCCGCCCCCCGCCGGGGACGGTCGATGCGTGACGATAAGGGAGAAATAGAAGCATCATCATCAACAACGACAAGCGCGAATTTATGATAGCAATCCTCGCACCGCGCCTCCATTCCAGCCCGTATCTAACGCAAAGCAACGCGCAACAATCGCAGTCATGTGCTGTAGCGATTAGAGCGATAGAAAATCAATGCCCCCCTTTCGACTAGACCCAGAAAACCAGGACACACGCAGATAAGGCGCCGCTGTAACGTCACCGGTGGGAATTCGACTGCTTACCTCCTTCTCCGGATGGTGCCGGTACTCGACCATCGGGGGCAGATCCATGCCCAAATCGGCACACGGATGCTGCAAACTGTCCAGCTGGAAATGGGGGGAACAAAAATGGGAGAAGGACGCCAACGAGCGACGTTAGCAAATCATTATTCCACTCCAGCAAGTCCAGGCCAGACGCACGGTCGGTACTTACCAGCAGCGAGACGGGATTGGTGCTCCGTCCCTCCAGCCCGTCGGCCAGGCTGAACAGATCGTGCTCGACCAGGCTCTTCTGTGCGTCGTAGTAGTTCAGCCGTGCCCGCAGCAGCTCGTCCGGATGCTTCTGGGCCTTCTCCGGCGACCAGTAGGGCCAGTGGCCCGCCAGCATGTACGACAGTGATATACCGCTCGGCCCATTGCCTATTTGGGAGAGACCGACAGAGAGAGAGAGAGAAAGAGAAAATGTAAGAAACAGGAGGAATGACTTTTGTTTTTTGTTTGTTTGCTATTGAATCGACATGAATATTCCACGGTTTTGTACCACACACTGGGCCCGTTCGGTGGCCGCTTGTTGCCAATGGGTAGCAATCCGGGCGCGAGCGCCGAACAATCAAACGCCCGCGGACAGGGTCGAAAGGTTAGGCAATGCACTTCCCACATTCGCGACCAAGAGTCCCGATAACACACTGCCTTGGCCGGAGGGTGCTTGATTAATATTAATTACTGGCCTGACGGCGCTGACTGCGTCCGACTGCGTAACCGACCGATCGGGAGTCGAGTTCAGAGTGCCGGTCGGTAATTTATTGTTGGCAGCGCAGGCTCGCCATCTCCGACAAGATGTCCAGCTGTCCAAAGATCACTGTCAAGGTTTTGCAAATAGTGCCGGCTGTAATCTGTACATCATCAGCTGTGCGCGAACATTCTTGGACATTGGAGACCGGAACCGGCCGCATTTCATTATGCAATTCATGACTCTCCAAAACCCAAGCTTCTGCACGATCATCTGACGTCATGAGGTCATGCACTAACAGCTCGCAACAAAAAAAAAATGGATGCTCTTTTAATCCCGCCACAAGAGAAAGCGCGTAATCTTATCAACCGAACCGCTTCTAACAAGGCCCGGCATTGGGGTTTATGTGCGCTCGAACACGTCTACGCGACTATCAGATAACTGTGCGCGGGCGCGCGCGTGTTAGTCATCGCAGCAACAGAGATGTGCGCGCACACACACGTCAGGTTTGTGCGCACAGTTCAGCACAACGAGCCTCCCGCAAACACAGCTGATTGGTGGTTGGTGTACGGAAATAGACGCGCCGACGCGGCGATAAGACGCGGCGGTCCCCGCTGCGTTCCAATTGTGTCCGTCAGGCGCACGTTTTTGGTCGTGCGCAAGCGTTTGACAGGCGCACGCGAGCACATTTATCAGCGCGCACGGCGCACATATACATACCGGTGCGAGCCGGACGCGTTCGTCGAGTTGTCCTCTCGTGTTTGCGCCGACCGGGGTCGTGTTCTAGCAGGTAGCTACCAGGGGGACGCGCGCTTTATTTAGATCGTAACAGAGAACGGGATGCAGATTACTTGGCCTATTCGGACGCGTCTTGATGGCGTGGATGACACGCCGCTACCACATGATAGTGATAAACAGTTTTGCATACTATCTTGCCCACCACCGGCTCACGTGCTCAAGGTTGTCGCATGACGCATCACGCACACACGCAGTATCATGGGACATTTTAACACATCTGGAACGCAATAAGTGGGCACAGCGCAGAGGGGTGGTCCGCAGTTCCCACAATCGTTATATCGCTCCTCACCCATCCATCTCCTGTGCCGTTGTCGACAGCAAAATAAGAAACATGCTTCTTATCAGGATCGCGAATGAGTTTGCAAAATCAGTGGAACCAGTGCGAGAATCAGAGAAGTTCAGAACCAAGTACAACCCGACAGCGCTGATTACGGTATCCGCCTGATGGATGATCTAATTGGGTTTTGAGGTTCGACACAAAAACAGATTCCGGCACAATCTTATCGATCTCGCACCTGGCACCGTCTGCCGACCGATGATTGATCTGGGCACGTTGCGACGCTAGTTCCTGGAACATTCAACCTAATGCACGTGCAAACTCTGAACAAACAATACAAAAATTAGTTCCTACAACCAGTGCTGCAAAATGTCACTGTCAATGTCATAACATCCAATATATGCTTCCCGCTCCTTATTCCTTCCCGCCAAACTCGTCATGGCCAGAATGACTCTTTCTTGCGCGCTCTTTCTGCCTTCAACGATTCGTATCTCCTATTCGACTTCAACGTCCCAGTTTCCCAATTCCGCTCCCGTCTTCGTGAATCCTCATCCCTTATGTTTCCCTAGATTATAAGAACACATTTGTAAAACCCTAGAGGCCAACAAATTATTAAATAAATAATAATAATAATAAATAATAATTGACATTTTTGCGACCATCGCTTGATCAGTCACTATGTCATGACTTGTTTTATTACTGTGATCAGTGCTGCAAAATGTCACTGACATAGTCATGACAAATTCTCGCTGAAACAAAATCATGTCAGCTCTACTGTGATGATCAGAGGCGAGACTCAAACAGTTGATGCGACCATCACATGCTTTGTGTCATTTTGTGCGACCAATTCTTGGTCAGTCACTTGGTCGGAACATTGTGTGTCGGTGATCATCACGATAGCCATGGGAGATGATATGCGGTGCTCGCGGAGTGGTTCCAAGAAGCATAATGAACCTATTTTCTCGCGCTGTTTGACCCGACAGACCAGGCAGAGCAAGAAAGCATGCTTATTTTGTGGCTTGGTACCACACGCCAAGTATATTCCAAGAATGACGTGATTATCACCAACATAAAATGTAATGACCAAGTGAGTGACCACGAGTTTCGCGTTTGATTCAAGCACTCGCATGCCATGATGCATTTTCATCGAGTATCAGCAATGAGCATCAAGCCACCAAGGATATGTTCATTGTTTTCGTTGGTGAAATTCTCATGTTGCTCATAACATTTTGCAGCACTGGCTACAACACGTGAGGCGCTAAAATAGTTCCACCCTTAGAGCAGCAAGCAGATCTCACCCGAACGAAGGCAGAAGTAATACAAATGAGTGAATTTACTAAACATAGCGCGCTGAGCGATGTCTTTACTATCAACATACAACAATGCGGTGCGATAAGGCTAGCAGATTTATGGCCACTCAAAGTAACTGCACTGTGAGTGTGGGTGTTTGTGTGTGCAATAGGTTTAGCAGCGCTCAAATCTTGATACTGACGCCAATCCCATCCATTCCATTGAACCTTCCAGGTACTTCATGAGACTGGTGGGTGAGTTGTAGCAAGAAAAGGAAAAAAACCGTTTAACTATTTTATTGCGCAATTGCCCACTACACTTTGTACTACGGGCTCCGATTAAAGATCCCGATCGTCCTCTACCGGGAGCTGATTAGAAGTTACACTGTTTGGTAAAAAAAAAACCATAGTGCCGTATCGACCCCCTAGGGACTTTGTTGGGAGATCACAACATAGCACGATCGCTCCCCTCAACCACCTATTGGCCGCGGATGACATTCTTTGTGGTTTAAAAGTTGTGTGCTTTAAAGTCCAACAGGGTTCAGGGTTGCTTGTGGTTAAGGTTTCCCGAGAAGATTGTGCTCTTCTCCGTTCTTATCAGTCTAAAAAGTTTCCGCTTTAAACGATGTGTGGTTCCGCGTAGCGGGTAGATCAAGTGACATCCAGAGCGAAATTCCTACAACAACACGCAAAACCTTATCTTAGGTACATTGTTTTGAGTTGCTTCGTAATTATTTCAAACTCCAAATTACTTTTGAAAACTGTTATTAAATTGTCCAGCAATTTACGACACTATGAATAATTGAGCCGATAGCTACTTATCTTTCAACGCATTTTTATTTCGACTCTCTCCTTGCTAGTTCTTGCTTGCACAGTCACCTGCATAGTCCTCACAAACACGCACACAAAACCATTCGAGGGGCGGGAAATAATTAATGAGCCAATATTGATCGAACAGGACGTGATAAACGGGCCACAATTGTCTGTTCAATAGTAATCGGGGCCATAATGTACAGTGCGAACCCCATACAGACAAGCCGTTTGTCGTATTTCGTCACACTTGGTAATGGTCACGGTGGATCATCATATCGCAAGCTTCCGTACCGGTGATTTCCAACCGATCGTACACGCTCTCTGTCTCTCGATCGTTTCCGGCATGATCGGCGAGATAATTTGACATCCGGTCGTTTACGGTTTTACGACACTACACTCTTTCGCTCTACATACCGCCGTGCGCAACTTACCGATAATGACCACATCCTTGTAGATGGTGTCCTTGTGCAGTAGTAGATTTCCCTTGCTGTAGAGATCCTTCATTTTGTGATTTTGTGTGTATTTCACGGTCCACTAAAACGCGAACGTTACCACTGTTTATCGCTTTTACAGCAGAGCGTCACAGTTTGGTATTTTTCTACCGAACAATTTTTTTTTTTAGCCAACTTTGATACAAACCGAGACAACTCTCGACACACACACACGAACAGTGTTGCGGTACACACTTTCCAATTGGATTGCTTCGATCGAGCAAAGCACGTGCGTGCACGATTACTAATCACCGCGTGGTATCAAACAAAAAAAAAACACGACTTCAGCCACGCGCAACCGCTCTACTGGCAGCTACTCCTCTACGACAGATCACAACCGCCACGGCAGCCACGAACTTCACGAGCTTACACTAATTGCACTCGAATTGTGGCAACTATTGCGCCAGCTAAACGGATCGCCTTAATACGGGCACCACTACTCACGGGCACAATAGCAACAAACGCCGGCAGCACGCCAAACCAAACAGGCACAATCGCGCTTCGCGCTTCTCGAACAATCTTCCGCCGAAACCGCACGTTCTGCCGGTGAAACGCGGTCTCGAAAAATGGCCCGATAAGTGTAGCTCTACACCCCTTTTGATCTGCCTCTGCCTGACTGCTTCTCGCTTTCACGTACCAAAAGGCCGCCCAAGTTCACTGTTGTCCACCACGCTGGATTGCACTCCCTGTTTTTTTGTTGCTCCCCTAACTCTCTATCACTGCTGTTGGTAATGCGCTCCCGAACAGTGCTGTGGCCCGGTCGCGAATGACTGTGGAACCTCGTTTGTATCGCAAACTTTACCCGCAACGTTCTCGTTGCTCACTGGCGGCGAGCGAATGTTAACACACACAGTTAAGTCCCTCTCCCAGCTGACGGGTGCGTGTCTGTAGCGCGTCTATGGTGTAGTCTGCTGTTGCGGACCGACTCGCGACCAAGCTCGTACTGATGGAGCAGTGCGCGCGGTTCGGTAATTTTATTCGCGATGTGTGCAACACCCTAACCCTCCGCTAGTCGCCGGCCGCGCTGTGTCCGATGCGTAGGGCGTCGATGCTGTGTGTGTTGTGTTAGGCAGGGGGTGTTAGTGTTGGCTTTAATGCTTCGCCTTTCCCGCGATTTCATTCACAGCCGAGCGGAACACGACGGACTCGGATGGACAGTGGTGAGCGAAACACACGAAACAATTCTCTCTATCGCGCTGCCGATGCGGACCTACCCCGGGCCGATGCACGAGACGGTGGATGGATCTGCCCCGGGACGCAGTCGACGTCGACAGTTGGCTCCCCTGGTGGTTGGGTCGCACACTCTTGCGCTCTCGCTCTCTTTACCCGCGGAGGTTCGATGCTAATGTTTAGTAGCGTCACGCTACGCGCTCCATCGAGCAAAAGCGAAGGCGTCTTGCCGAAGGGCTCTCTCACGCTCTCACCCGTACAGCACAGCGTTCTCGAACGTATCCAAATCGTTGCCAGCAGTTTGGGGTGCGATGCTCTCGGGGCCTTCTCGGTGGTTCGGTTTACGATTTAGCGCGCCAAGTTGGCCGGTGTACGTACGCGAGACAGCAGCACATGTTCATCATCATCATCATCATCAGCGCCATCATCATCATCTTGGTCATCATTCTGTCTGCACTCCAAGGGAACACCAAATACGAGGCCGCAGGAAGGAGTAATGGCTTTAACCGCAGCGATTAATTAATATCATTACATTGTGCCGACACGGCCGTCGCGCATGTGTGTGTGTGTGTGTGAACATCTTGAGAACCAGACTGTGTTTGCGTTTTCATTCACGATTTAGCTTTCGGTAGTTTTTGGCACACTTGACCAAAGAGTGTGTTCGGTGGTACTCAAGGAAACTTTGCTACGGAAGCCACCACCACGCTCATCATAGCATACGCGCTCGCCGGGCTAGAGAGCAAATTGCAGTGCACCTCGTTTGATGACGTACACGATGTCCTAATTCTTTTTTTTTCTGCCTGTTGGCTGCGTCAAAACTCGATTGCAGAGCGATATGTCAGTAAGGACATTGCAGGATTGGTAGTTGCACCTGCTATGACGTCATTAGCACGCACGGTGTCCCATCTGGAACTGGGTCGAGTTCGGGTGTTCGATCGTCCGATTATGCTCTAGTTTATCACTATCGGTTGGTTTTTTTCTGCCGCTCGGTTCTAAAACGAGAAATAAGAGCAAAGTTTTAATTAGTTGAGAGTGGCAGGAGCTGGATGTCGCTGCAGGACATTAGAAACAAAGGAAAATAATAGATAATCAGAGTTTTGCTCATTACATCTTGCCTTTCAACACTCATTTGGTTTTGATTGATTTGTTCATTTATTGCAATACACGGCAAGCAGATACTTTAGAGATCTGTAAACTTTTCAGATATACGATTTATGATTCCCAGCTTACAGCTGTAGATGAAAGAAAGGCTTATTTCTTGGAAGCAAGAACATTAAAACAAACAACGACATTGAAATTTAAGGTATACAAGCGTAAAACTCTGAACAGCTCTTAGCGCAAGAGTATTTTACATCTAGGGCGGACAATATATCATGTTACACAATGGAAGAGTAAGGTTCGTCCCAATTTCACTTATTTACGTCCCAAAGGTATTCTCCATTGGAAATTCCTGAATATCAATTTGCACTAAAAGATAATCGGAGAATCGAGGGTAACTCTAGAGGGCTCGGGCAACATCTAACAGCAGTTCCACAATATCTACTTGCAATTGAATCGAGAATCGAGTGTAACTCAAGAATGTTAGCAACACTTCTAACAGGACTTCCACAATATCTCGTTTCAAAGGCATTCTCTTCTACGAACGATAAGAATCTCCTACCAATATTGATCAAAAGTATGATAGCGGCGGTGTCCTAGCAATATTCTCAATTTGGGTTTTGTATGATATTGTATCAATTGCGAAAGATAATTATAAGCTACTATAATGTCTGCAGAATTCTAATTATTCCAAAATTGGCAATTGACAATTAACCTAGAAAAAATAGTAACAGGAAGACCTCGTTCAGATTCCCAAATAAATTTGAGTTCTAGACAAATTTCAAGAAATATCCAGAACGAAAGAATTATCATAAATCCCCTTTTCAATAACAACTTCTTTAAACCGACGCTTATCAAACCTTGATATAAATTATCCAAGTGAAGTCTTAATATTAAATTGTTTATTTACGCTCCGAAAACGTTGCCTCCTCTTACACAAGCTAATACACTTGTAAATTAGCATCTCCCAATGAAACCCCACAGGGCGAAATGCATGGTAACTGCCCTGCTACTAAACATGATTCAGTTTTGTTTTAACCCCGTGGCACGATCCAATCAATTAACACGATGTTGTGTATCGAGCTCACCATCACCTCCTTTGGCAGGGTGGAAGAGAAAAAAAACAAAAAGAAACTCACTAAAATCATAAGATCCGCAGTCACGTCACGATGATCGTCCTCTTTTTTCTTTTGCTTTCGATGGTTGCATCGAACGATGCCAATACCAGTTCATTGCCTTCTAGTGATCGCTTGTCATGTGTATGTGTTGTGTGTGTGTTGTGCGATGCAACGGGTTTGTGTGCGACCGTTACTACCGATGCTGTGTTACGTTTGTGCCAGTTCTAGGGCAGGGCGGGTGGGTCGTGAGAGCGCTATAAATGGATGGCAGATACCGTTTGCATTTCTAATGGGCGGCAGATGACGGCACTCGCTAAACTGCAACTCATTGCAGTTGAGATTCGCTGGCACACACACGTTCTTGATCATTTATATTATCTAAAAAGATCCCTGCTAAAAATGGCGGTTACACTACATTTTCGTATTTGTCCTCACTGTTCCGAAACTAGTCTACTCGATCGATGTTTATTGAGGGTGTAGCACAAATTAATCATTTACAGTGGACGCCAAGACAAAGCAAACATCAATCAAGTATCGACGGACGTGGACGATTAGTAATAGCCGGTGGAAGCGTCCAAACGAAAGTAAACGAGCCAGTAACGACGAAGACCCCCACCGGTGACGGTCAGTGAAAGTAATCGTAACATTGTACTACCGTCGACCAATACCGATTACGGGTGGTCTAATAGTATGATGACTAAAATAAAGCATCCATTGGAACTCATCAGCACTAATGCATGATGGACATTCTTGGTGTGAGATACCAACCGGAAAGGCCCAATTTATCGACGTCCACATCTGTAGTAATGCCAGTCAGCCAATTTGATAACCTGGCATAACCTCGATGTTTAGTAATTTTTGTTGTGTACTTTGTTATTTTCCTTCAATTTACCCTCCACTTTGCTCTTAACATGGAACATGAAATGCTGTAAAGTATAGGACAATACAAACGCCTTTAACACTTCACCACTGTTTACTGACTTTCTTTTATGGAAGTATTCTGAGTCAAGCACACCATCTAGTGTAATTATTCCGATCCATTGAAATGTTTTTTTCATGTTTTTATTTTTGTTCCAGTGCACGGTTAGAATCCGCTAACGAAACAATCTCTAGGTCGAGGTCATTCTTCCCCATCTCTGCCTCTGCAATCTCGTCCCAAAAATTGGTCGACCTTTGAAAAGAATTCTTGCAAAAGCGTGGTCGTCGTTATGTGCCAAAAACCCGTGGTTTGGTGTTGCCAATAGCAGATTGTGGTTATCGCACTGCAAAGCGGGAGGCCCCCCCATAGAGTGGTCAAAGCTTTGCGGCCAGTACCGGGCAACTGGTTTTTGGGTGCACCTTCAATTAATCTCCCAGACGCGGGCACTTCCTAATCTTTCCAGTTCCAGGGGGGCGATTGTTGTAGACTTGGTTAGACGATGAAGTTGGATGTGTTTGTATGTCTTTTTTTAATACCCACTATCAAATCAACAGTGAGTTAGCAACAAACGAATGCACAAAGATTTGGAGTACATTTCCTATTCCCAGGTTCTTCTAGATTTTTGAGTTTTGTTTTCTTTTTTTGGTTTAGTTCCAATTCCTAGCAAGCTTGTTTTATCTTATCTGAGCCGTTTCTTCATAAAATTTAGGGTGTCAAGATTAGATATTCGCTGTGTTTCTTATTGATTGGGAAGACAATGCTAGCATTTTTTTATTGGTGAAATAAACTGGAACAGATTTAGTGATACGCAATATCCTTCTGCTATCTATAATCTGCCTTTCCATTGAAAATATTATTTTCACCAAGCCATCACTATGATTACACCACTCTTTATATCTTTCACAGATATTAATTTATTCAAGGCACATGAAAATGTCCATAATATGAGTGGTAGCATCGAACTATTTGATCGTTCTCTTTCTTGGGTTTGGATTGGGGTTTAATAGTAAGCGTGAACGGGGTTTCAAAAGTTATCACAACGAGACAAGCATTAAGAGAAATAGCATATACAACGATATTATTCTCAAATCATTAGGAGTCAACTTAAGATCTTGCGCTTTCTAATAGTTGATATTTAACGCGTTCGAGGTCTCGTTTTACAAATGAAAATCTGCCATTGTACTATCATCAACTCGTAAGCAGCGTAAGCAGAATCATTCAGTAATCACTAACAATTTTTCTACTGTTCTTAATGTCTTCTACACATCCCAGGTTTACCCCCTACAAAGATGATAAGCAGCATGATCGTGCAATTAAAGTTGTTTACCATTCTGTTAACGGTTAACGGTTCAGTGTTATGTTATCAGGAATAAATTTGACGGGTAAAAAATCGCAAACGTTCTCATTGATACGCTCACAAAATCCCCAAATTCAGTAACTACCTCCTACATCCAGATGCGTTCCTAGAATGCTCGCAGGAAATTTTAGCCTATTTTGAAGTGATTCTTTCCATTGAAACATAGCTTTCCTGTTGGTTTAACATACAACAGCAAAAGCAATGGTACAACAATCAATAATGGTCTAATGATTGTTTAGAATCTGCAATCACGCTGCAAAATTTCTCAAACTTCAAGTTGTTCGCTGCCAAACGCACGGTGCCATGGAAAAACACAAAACAATTCCACCAGCGCATGACGAAAATTGGAGCTAATGTTTCACCGTTCAGCGAAATTCCCGGTTGATCTTGCCAAGAACAATATTGACTGCTCCCTCCCGTCATCCTTATCAGTGTAGGGCGGGCGCGCGAGGATGCTCATTTTCTGGAAAGTACCATTGCTCATCCCGCCCGGGGCACACTTGAGCGATTTCGTAACGCCAAACAGGAACAAAAATGTTTGACTATCAAAACACATCCGTGCGCTTCGTTCGTGCACTGTGTGTTGCAATACACAACACCACCACGATAATGGTGTTTCGATTTTGCACGTTGAACTCGTCTTCAAATGCTGCCGATACCGTGGGGGGGGGGGGGGGGGGCTAGACTCTCGCCTGCAAAGCGACCCAAATTGCATCCGCCGCTGCGTTCGGGGTGCATTATTCGTGCTTGACCTACACACATTAGTGGCCAATTTCGTGGCAGCCACAACTGCTACAACACAAGCACAAGCACAACATCACTATCGTATTCTGAGTGCACGCAACTTGCCCCTCTTTCCCAAGGCGTATGGGGGCGACCGCCCTCACACTTGCATCGCGCATCATTGCACATTAAAAACGTTTATTCTGCTTTTATCTGCAGGGAGAGAAACAGAAAAAAGCCTATGGGGCACACCGTACATGCCCGCGCGGTCGTACTTCTTGGCAGCATCAGCAACGGTGCAGTGCCCTGTACGACTCGGCTTTTTTTTTGTTTCTATTTCGCCCTTGAAATCAATTCTTCTTTGCTAGCCGCTTGCTAGTTCCCCTTCTTACTCCATCAGCTTGTTTAGCACTGCCATAAATCTTCGTTTGCAAACAGGGCAATTTATCAAACAACCGCAAGGAGAAGAGCGAAACAATCGAACGGTGCAAAAATACCCGCCCCACGTAGCGCACGGTGCAGCTCTAATGTGTTCCTCTAGTTGTTCTCCCACCCGGTCCCAGCCCATCCACGCGCGCACAACCATTCGGAAACACGAAAGATTTAATAGCCGATATCGCAAACTAGCGACTGTTTATCAACGTGGCGGGCAAATGGCGGGTGCGCCAGAATCGGCAAAATGACAATTGATCGCTTGGCCGCTGTGGAGAAGGTTGCAGTCCTCCCCCATCCCCACCACCCCCTTCCGGCCCCTTTTGATGGTGCAACAGTGCAATAGTCAATGCACCAATAATGGCTAGAACGTGACTAAACACGTCCCAACCAGCTCCCCTCCATTCTTCAATGGCGTGACTAATGGGCGTCCCAGATGGAAATGCCCGTACGATTGTACGTAGCGAGCGACGGGTAGGTTAGGGGAGGAGGTGGTAGCAGAAAAAATCAGAATGTGATTAAAATTGTTTCACTAAACAAAATGACAGCTGCTTGTGCCCTTGCCCCTTAGAACGTGGCAAGGGCGAGGTATGAAGAAAACACAAACACACTCAGGCTCAGAAGGTTTTCAAGGGTGATTTGAACAATGTGCTAGATTTTTGTGTGCACTAGTTGAAGTACGGACGTCCGTTTAGGTTGTACAATAAATACTCTTTGTTTTTATTCGTCGCTTTCTTGTACACAAAACTATCATCTCAGCTTCCACGTGCTTAATATGTGTGCAGTTTTTAATCAATAAATTTAAATTGTTTACCTACACAGGCCTATACAATATGAGGTTAAACCTAATTTAGCTTAATACTAATAAGCTTCAGTTTAATGCTAATGTCAGATTGAATGATGATGAGTTCTTAACTTTAAGCGCAAAGTACTGAACAACTTCAGATCACGCTTAAACATCTTTTTCAAGTTTCCTAATACACCGATATCAATTCTTTAACATGGTCTTTATTGTATCAACAATACACTACTATGCTCTTCTCTTGACCTTAGCAAATCTACTGAAGCTACCCGTTGCATCGTTACCTGATACTGGGACCGCTACTCATCTTCTATTTGGCGTAAACGTCCTACGAGGACATGCCGGCCCTATACAGGCTTTCAAAACTTTATTACAGGGTTTTCGAGGATTATATAGACATGTTCAGCGAGTTGATTCGTTCGGGCATATAATTGACTCTTTCAGCGAGATATAGAATTGTTCGGGAGTAGGCGTTGACATGTTCAGCGATTCTGTTGTGCTGTCATTTGTTTTGTTTACAACCTGTGCCGAAGCGTGTAATTTTCATTCTTAGTTGTCCTAACAAATAACCATTCCCCAAGCTTTTTAATTGATATATTAGTTAATACCAGCAGATTTTTCGAAAACCGTTTGTTTACCTTCTGATGGAAAAGATCCAAGTTGCAGTCCAAGGGGTACGAAAGTGACAGCTCTATAGTATCGCCGAACATGTCAACGCCTGCTTCCGAACAGTTCAATATCTCGCTGAAAGAGTCAATTATATGCTCGAACGAATCAACAACTCGCTGAACATGTCAATAATATCATTGAAAACCCTGTAATGCCACGTAGCCGGATAGTCAAGTCTTTACTACGGGGGGACGGTCCA
This sequence comes from Anopheles merus, assembly GCF_017562075.2. Lineage (NCBI taxonomy): Eukaryota > Metazoa > Arthropoda > Insecta > Diptera > Culicidae > Anopheles > Anopheles merus. The sequence goes on from NC_054085.1 coordinate 21,970,538, forward strand.
TTCCGGGTTTAAACCCATTACGGGCGTGATATTGAGTCGTTCGAGTTGACGAATGTACCACGGGACCGCTACTCATATTTGGTGTAAAAATTCGAAACAAAAGTGAGAGTGAGTGAGTGAGTTGAGTGAGAGATAAGAGTTTGGTAATAACTAACCTAACCTTCCGAATAGTTCTTTATCTGGGCCAGTAACTAAACTGTACTCTATGCCTAGGATTTTTTTTTTGGTTAATAAAATGTCCTTCAAATAGAAAAACAGTGCTGTAGAGTCACACAAGAGCTATCGACTTCACACTATAAACGCGGTGCTGATGACGTAGAATGCATTATTTAACAAATAATAAGCAGCAAATTCGGCATTTTAATAATGGGAAAATGTATTGATGTTATTATTAGAACGAAAAATTATTAGGGATGACGATTTTGATTGTGTTTATTAATTTTTCAACACATTCGCAATTTAATCGATCATATGACATTATACACACATGAAAAAAAAGGTCGTAATGCAACAAAGCATGTTGTCAATTAAAAATAACATGACGTGTTTTCGAACATATTTAAAAACACATTACTAACATTGATTGTGCCCAAGCTTGCAAATATGCCCGTCACACAAAGAAAACATAAGAAATAATCGAAAGCAATGTATTAAAGAATTCCTACAAGGAAATGAACAATGCTGCTTATTATGTCTCGAGACAACTGACCTCAAGGACGAGACCGTCTAATGTCAGCATTCACTTCTAAACCTTACCCTCCTCTCTCTCACTCTCTCTTTCCTTCTGTACTCGAAATGGCAAGCAGCAAATCTAGGCGCGAGAAGCCCATAACTGTGTAGCAGTTGTGTATTTAATTAGTTTCCTCGTTTCCCGGTGTTCCGGAGCTGTTTACGATTTTAGCATACGAGCAACTGTTTTACGATTTTAATTGGAAAGCCTACTGCACCCTGGCCCACCGATCACCCTTTCGCCTTGCACATAAACACAACCACATTGGAGTCGATCTAATCGTCGGGCGGACAAAGGAGCACTCTTGCTCGCTGCTGGCACATCCATCGTTTGAAGCCGACGCCCTGTCCGCGGCCCCTTGCGATCATATCCAATACACTACACCAAACAGAAGCGCACGCTGCTGTATCCTGCCATCTTGCATCGCATCATCATCGCACGTATCAAGAGCACTTGTGCACCCGCTTTACGTCATACGCGCACTGGGCTCGACCTCAAATGTCTAGCACTTCGCTCAAGTATTTCGCACATGTTTTGCGGAGCGCCGGGTTGTTGCTAGACGTGTGGATGGGTGAAGATGATTCAACCGGCAGACGGCAAGGACACAGAAGAGCATAGACCGGGGACCATGGTTCGTTCAGCTCGCGTTTGGTTTGGATGATGATACAGGTCTGTGGATGATGACAGGCAAATAAACGCAACACTATGGGGCCCGTGTGGTGCCGGCCAATAATAGCGAACATTAGTTTGGATCTTTTATTCGGTGGTATGGAAAGATGGTTCACACTGGCCGGTTTAGTCCGCAGAAAAAGGAAGATGTCAGAAGCAAAAAAACACAATGATTTAAGACAAAAACAGGTGTAGAGTGGAGATTTAATTTATATCTCTCATAAGCTTGAATATCTATTGCCTATTCCCACAAAAACCTTCATCTTCAAGAATTTACATTTAGAGACCGGGAACGACTTTACTTGGTAGGCTACAACAAGGGATCTACTTCTTTGCTGGCTGCAACGGAATTATTAGTTAAGACATTTAGCTGAAATTGAACTATCCCCACGATTTACTATATCCTTCTGTACCGTCACCAATACGTCACCTAATGCTCATTGAGCGACCAAAACTATCACCATCAAATATGATGAGTCAATGCTTACGAAACGCCGTCTTTAAATTTGGATAAACAAAGTTCCGACCCAAAACACATTTACATGATTCCCACCGTAAGCTGCGAAACGGGTTCGATTTGCATGCAAATCAGCCGCACAGCGTCCAATCTCCATATTGGGGCCCGACTTTAAGCACTTTGGCATCATCATCATTATCATCATCGCCATCATCGTGCATTCACCGACCACGTGCTTGCCAAATCACGTTTTTCTCCATTCTCGTCCCGTACTGCCAGGGCTCAAAGCCTGTCTGTTCCCCTCTCCGGCCCCTTTCGGGATGATAAGTTTGCGGAGAAAAAAAAAAACCTTCCCGTTCATTCTATGCAACCGGTTTATGATGCCATGGTAAGAAGGTGGTAGAAATACAATTTTACTACATTAAAACCACACATAAAACACAAAAAAAAGACCCACAGTGCGACCCAATCGGAACCACAGCTTCTGCAGAGGAAGCCCAAGACCGAGCGAGATTTGAAGTTAGATTATCGGATATGTCTGTACCGGAGATAAAGCCGAGCGGAATGGATGATGTCCAAACGAGGAGATATCGGAGGATATTTCGTGAAGGGGGACCACAACAAAAAACTTTCGCCGATCGAATTATTCAAATTAAACTTGCCCGGGTCGGTGGGGCAGATTCGCCGTGAGCAGAAAGTTGGAGAAACACAAACCCTTAAAACCTGCTTTCGGATCTTCTGGTGCAAGAAGGGACCGGGAAACGGGTTTTCGCTCCATTCCAGTGTGCTTCCCCTTCCTCTTGGGGACCCCGCCCAAAGACATCCGACGAAACTCTTCACAGATTGGGGCATAGATTCCGCCGAGTCATGGTAGCGCTAGCATGACCGCGAATACTTGTGGAGTGAAGTTTTTGCAGCAAGTGAAACAGACCTTGGTCGGCCCCGGCTTTGGCGAGGGAGCAAGTAAGTACCCAAACCTGACCGAACGTCACCCACCCCAGGCGGGAGATCCCCATCCACGCGGTCAAAGGAATATGCCTTCTCATCGTTTTGTTGCCGCTAACCGACGATGGAATTGGTCAAGTGGTGGGGCCGCTGGGGTAGACGTGAAGGTGAACCGGTTGAAATCATGGAGGGTTTTGATGGAGGCTTTTGCCGGCTGAGAATAACCAGGTACGGAATTACCAGGTGAAGGAAAAAAAAACGCCGGGACCGGTTTTTGATGAGTGAGTGAGACTTTTTTTTTTTGCATATCTCCTCTCAAGGTAGTTTATGCCGGTGCACAGGCATATGATTATTATTCAACTGTACTTCTTCTTTTTATCGATCTCCAATGACCGATTTGTTCAGGAGGTGGTCCAGGTCGTGACTAGAGTGGGGTGAACACGTTTCGAGGAAGACGTTTCTTCTTATTCCTCTTCCAGACGATCAATAATAATCGATTCAATATGGACATGATGGTTGTTATATATTACCACCGTGGGTTTGATGAATGATACCGAGCGAGGTAAGTTATGTCGGTACGTTTCCTATCGATAAGTTTTATTAGCTGACATTAGAAACGCTGGTCGAATCAATGACCTACGATCTCTCTCTCTCTCAAGGTATTCTACATCTTTTCAAAGAATAACCAAGGGACAGGTCCTGTAGTCATCAACTCGTACGACTTAAAAACGTGCCCGACGTGAGTTCAAGTCTAGAATAGACCGTCTCTCGTAGCAAGGAATAACTATCCGACTGTTTGGTACTGAATGAGTCTCGAAAGCCTGAATATGCCGATATGTCTACGAAGGATGTTACGCCAAGTAGAAGAAGAGCTTAGGATAATAGCGCTATTGGAGCAATAATAGGAAACGAAGTATTAATTATTCTTCAAATCATTTGGCAATTTAATAAATAACAACAAGGTTATTTGTACCAATTTGTCTAATGTACCCCCAATGTCTTCAAGATTATAAAGACAATATCTAAGACAGTCAGACAGAAAGACAATATAAAGATCAATATCTAATAATACTCATTGTCTGTCTACCAAGGTTGGGTACAATAACCCATGAGGACAAATATTGTTTGTCCTTCAACACACTTTATCTCGCAAAAGTACCATCGCCTACTTCAGATATCATTCAAAATGACTACTCACTGACCACTAAGAGTTGTCGCAATAATGATAACCCAAGCCAACAATAAAGAGCGATCTAATTTCCTTGTGACCGACAAAAATCACCTCTACAGAATGTTCAGAACACATCCTAAAACCTTGTCCCACCATGCGGACGAGTGTGGTGGCGCTAAAAGTGATGGTACGTGAGTCATTGCAGCTCTTCTTGCCCCTACTTGTCTACCACCATACGCGTTCAAAAATAAACTCAACATGACGAAAAAACTGAACACACAAGCGCGGAGCGTAGTCTCGTGCCGTTCACACTTGTTGAATTTCCAGAAATACTTTCGCTCCCGAGGACAACAAGCGAACCGGCTTCTACAACACCTATCAACGGCTCGGGAAAGGATGATACTGGGGGTACGTGATTGGGATTGCTGCGTGTCCCCGCTAGATGCGCAAGATGAAGATATCTGTGTGCTGTTATGGTGCAGAAAAAGAGAGAGAGAGAGAGAGCGCGTGCGGGGGATACTGTCACTTTACTTCGAATACTAGGGAAGATGGTTCATAATGTTGACCGCCCGTGTCCCGTGTCGTGTGTTGATAAACAGGTCCCCAACGCCGGTTTGTCTCGCAAGGTAAAGCGGTTTACTCTTGGGGTCTTGAGGTAAGTCACCCTCACCGCAAGCGAAGAACGCAGAACAGAACATCGTGTCGGACACACTAGTAGCCGACGTATGGCACGTATTCACTCTAGCGCTACCCCTCTAGGGGAAAGTGAGAAAACATACCCGTCTGCCGGGGGGAAAAGTGCGCCGAGTGGAAAGCAAAAACTGCCGCGCCTGTTCACCGCCTTCCTTTATGGCTGTTGCTATTTAAAAATATTTTCAAAAACACTGTGCAGACCTCAGCACTCTTTGTGGACAACCTTTTGGGGCGACCTTTTCGTGGATGGAGCGTGTAGGTTGTTTCTTAAACGGTGCAGAGTCGGCTGTTTCATGGATTGTGTTTTTTTTAATGCACACCAGTTACTCACATTGGGTGTCAGCTTGTATTAGAGTTTCTTCGAACTGCGAAGAATTAATGATACACACTGCATGGCACTGATCTTATATTAATACTTAATGTCTTTAACACCTCCAACTTCCTGAACGGAAGTGGTCACGACTCACGTGTTGAAATTATCGATACATTAATTGTCTGAAGCAAAACACAACACCAGCTATCACTCTTCTCTGCGTTCCACTGGCTCAACACAAACAAAATGAAATACAATTTTCGCTTCCGAGCGCGACTACCGTTCTGCTGACACACTGCACTTACTACAGCCAAACGTCTGCCGAAGACGACGTTCGACAAATGACTACCGTAACCGGGGTTCAGCGGTACCGTTGGCCGAACACCGTCCAAGGGTGTCCAAGTTTTTCATGTTTTCCCAGGTTTTTTTGTTGTTGTTGTTGCTCCTCAACCATGGGAGCGCTTACGGTGGCAGAAAAAGGCGGTCCGTTTCGTGTCATCATCGTTCACAAAAAGACATTTGTAAATTAACAGCACTCCTCTTCGTCGATGTTGTGGTCCGACCACGGACCATTCGTACCGGTTTGGATGGGGTGTGAGAATGTATTGCAGAGCAAATGTAAACAACGATGTGATCGAAAACATTGCTCAATATAAGGAAGTGAGGGGAAATTGAGATCCAAGAGATCTAAACGGAATTTCTTGATATAGCTGAAGCTCCACCGTATTCGAAGCTGATAGGAAACAAGCTGGTACCAATGATTCTGTGTCACTGAGACACTTAAGCAGGTCAGCAAACAGTTTTCCCGCTAAATCCCCGCCATCCATTAGCGACTAATGCGCACTCCAATATCTCTCCAAAGCGTACTTCAAACGTGACCACTAAACTCCAGAACCGCACAATGTCACGCCATACTGTGGCACAGGCAACTGCCAAACTGGAGCACCTTCTCTTGCGAAAGCGCGTACGTGGTATGAAATTTATTGCATCAACATTAGCCAACTATCGGGAAGAGCTGTGTCTGCTCTAGCAGTGTGTTGTAGCGGAGTAGCTCCGAGATTCTGCTTACGGTTCGGGATGAAGGTGCAGCAGTTAGGCAACATTGTCGATCCGCGCGCACTCCCGTAACTGGGTCAATGGGAAATTTCGTAAGGATTTCCTATCCCCGGTGCGGCAGAATGCTCTTGACCCGTGTGCGCCAATAAACCATCGATTCTGGTGCGCTACGCCACAACATGGGAAGCAAAAGGTCACCACTCCTCCAGCTGGGACCAACCAATGGGAAGCGCATGAATCTTTGCAAAGGTTACGCATGAGAGCTGTTTACCCACCGGAGGGTGGTTAACAGATCGAATTTTGACTCACTTCGTTCAACAAATTGTACCGCGTAAACACAAACAGAGAGTTAGCGGTGCGGGGTACCGAGCTATCCAGGGAGGGTCGTACCCGGGGTAGTGATGAAAGATTGCCCCCTGGAGAACGTACACCGGCTGTTGTGTCCTTTCTGGTCGTTATGTGCGTAGCTTCTCGTTATTGATTGTAAAATTTCCACGCAACACAAAGCCACAACGTGACTATTCCGGTGGAATGTACGGCACAAAGTTCAGGGATGGGCGAAGTATTGGTTTCGTCCACCGCTTCCTTAAACAATTTTGCTGTACAAGAGCGAACGATGCTGTACCAAAAAGTACAACAGCTCTATTAGGGTATTGTTTTTCCCTGAACCTCGTAAACTCATCCACACACTTCCTGCCACGGTTTGCGTTTCGCTACTGGTAAAAGATCAGACGGCAACAAACCAGTTGTGGCCAGTGTGTGTGTGTTCTTCTCATACAAACCGTAAAAACAAGAAGAAAAAAAACTCTACCCTTTTCGGATAGAGATGCGGAAGATGGCACGAATGTTTACGGTACATTCGCATCGCGACCTTCAAAAAGGGAACGCTTCCGTCCCGTGTCAGCGTTACCACATCGCACCAGTATAATAACTGCCCGGTAGCGTTAGTGTGGCATGTTTGTGGTGTGTTATCAGTAGCGGAATATCGCCTCCCGCACTGCCTCATAGCATATAGTTTCGGCACCTAAACGCCCAACCAGACCGGAGTCAAATAAATCCACAAAAACACGGGGTGGAGGGGACACAGTCTGTGATCGATAGTTTGGGCGCGTGCTGGTAAACACGTAAAGCACCGGCGACTCAACAAACCGCTCTTCCCGGTTTGGGTTGGCCTGGATGACCTTCGAGCAAACCGAACCCAACACAGTTTGTGCTGGAATATTTCGGCAAGCCGACTTCCTCCGGGAGTCATCCACCCTCCCTCACCACGGTGATGGTGGTGATTGCGTAGCGGATTTTCAGCATAAGAAATTGACAGCATTATGTTAACCGTGTTCAGGAAGCGTGTGTCAAGCATTTGGTTGCTCTCCAGTAAACTCCCACCATGAGTGAAGCCCTTCCATAAGCCCGGACACGGTTAAATGGCTGCAAAGGTGTAAGCTGGTTAAGGGGAACCTAAGGTTGAGCGCATTTCGTACCGTTCGTGTTGTTCTAGCAGCGCATTTAGGACGCATTTATACCATTACGCTCCGGTTGCAAATTGCTCTGCTTGGCGTTATGTAACGCGGGGAGCACCCCACGCGTGTGGTGCTTTGTCGCAGAGATTATAGATGTTTTATGCATATATTCCCCCGGAGCGTGTGCTACCACCGCTAAGAAGAGGCACTTCCGAACAGAGTCATTTGGCGGTTTCCCATAATCGCATTCGAACGGATGATCGGTGTTACGGCAGCATACAAAAAAGTCGTATAAACCATTCTTTTTGCTTTTATGGGGATCATAATTCATGGTGATTTCACAAGAAAACTGAAGATTTTGAACTGAAGAAATTACTGAAGAAACTGAAGAATTTACAAGGTTATAGTATAACACAAGGATCTCTAAAAGTAGTGACTCAGAATAAGTTTTATTTTTATTTGTTTAGATTCGAGAGCATCCAATCTAGTTTTTATAATAGTAATCTGAGAAGGCTAGATAAAATCTGCTATTGTAACTAAACTTAGAGCACGAACTAATGCGACTGTGATGAAAGGAACTGCGAGACATAATCATTTTGGAAAAAGTATCAATGGATCATTTGTAGTGGCTTTAGAGCATATAAAATCAAATAAACTCAGTCCATAGTAAGCTACAAAAGGCTATACATTTTACAGTTACACATGATTAAGTCTGATCATGTCTGTAGCAAACACAAAACAAAGCTACTATAAAAGAATTAAAAAATCTATGATTTCTTCAAACAATTCTGCAACCTCTAGACAAATGATGGGTAAATTTGGCAAAAATCCAGAGTCGACTCCGATCTGACTCCGATACATTCGGAATCGACTCCGAAAGGTAGGTCCGCGCTGGAATATCCGGAGTCGTTCGGAATCGTCCAGAATCGCCCGGAGTCGCCCGAAGTCGGAGACGTCCGGAGTCGTTCGGAGTCGTTCGGAGTCGTTCGGAGTCGTTCGGAGTCGTTCGGAGTCGTCCGGAGTCGTCCGGAGTCGTCTGGAGTCGTCCGGAGTCGTTCGGAGTCGTTCGGAGTCGTCCGGAGTCGTCCGAAGTCATTCGGAGTCGTTCGGAGTCGTCCGGAGTCGTCCGGAGTCGTCCGGAGACATACTTTTACCTCTGATCATGAAGCTTGATTCTTGGTACTACTCCTCATTCACCTCTATGATATGAAGTCAACTCTGTCTAGAGTAGTGATGTGCTGTATGGAGCGCACCCACGACTCCGATCCGACTCCGACTATTGTTAGTTCGATTCCAACTCCGGCAAAATGGAACCACTAGATCCGTCCGGAGTCGTCTGGAGTCGTCTGGAGTCGTCCGGAGTCGTCCGGAGTCGTTCGGAGTCGTTCGGAGTCGTTCAAAGTCGTTCGGAGTCGTCCGGAGTCGTTCGAAGTCGTCCGGAGTCGTCAGAGTCGTCCGGAGTCGTCAGAGTTGTTCAGAGTAGCCTGGAATCGGAGTCGTCCGGAGTCGTCCGGAGTCGAACGACTCTGAACGACTCGGAATGACTCCGAACGACTCCGACTCTGGGCGACTCTGAACGACCCCGAACGACTCCGGACGGATCTAGTGGTTCCATTTTGCCGGAGTCGGAATCGAACTAACAATAGTCGGAGTCGGATCGGAGTCGTGGGTGCGCTCCATACAGCACATCACTACTCTAGACAGAGTTGACTTCATATCATAGAGGTGAATGAGGAGTAGTACCAAGAATCAAGCTTCATGATCAGAGGTAAAAGTATGTCTAAAAATCAATGTCCGAAACATCATTTATCCTCAAAAACATTTTACTGTATACGTTGTATTATGTTTCCTGAACATTCGAAAAACGCAGTACTGAAGGCGTCAACATTAGAGTCAAGGAAGCAGAATAATTCATTTTAAAGATCAAAGACATTCATTAAAGAACGATGTTGAGCTAACAACTACCAAAAACTAGTAAATGATCATACTTCAGAAAAAAAATCATAACCAGCAAAACCTTGTATAACAAGCTACACAATGTGCGTTCTTCAAAAAATTATTTAAATCATTTTTTTATATAGAATTGATAATGAGAACCATTACCAAAAAAGATGTATTTTAAAAATATTTGTCACTTTAAAAACTGTATAAATTGGTAATTAAAATACCGAATTAATAAATTAATAGTATATTCTGTCGCACACAGGAAAGTTTTGATGAAATATTTAATTTCTAACGTTTTCAAATTAATACCAAAAATATTCATTTTGTTCTAACATTGTCTTGAACCTGGATTCAATATTTTTGATTACTAAGATAGCTCTTTTCTAACATATTATTTAGCTTAGCCCAAACTTCTTCTTCAATAGTGCGAGCTAAATCCAAAGACCATCAATTCCTCTCCAGCAGTTTTATTTTTTACACACTCAGAGAGATGCAATCTTAGTTGAATCGGTCACGTTTACCCAACACGCAGCTTAGGTGCAGTTGAACGAACTGAACCTCATACGTCACAAACAGTGAATGTTCTAGCCAGTGTATAAACATTGCAGGCGAAAAAAAAGTAAACAAATTCATTGACAAAATCACGACCGATGACTAATGGTACTATTTCGTAGAGTGAAAACCTTGAAATCAAACGATGTCCCGTACCATCTTCAAAGACCCATTAAATCTCATTGACGTAGAACAGGCCCACTTGTCCAATGCTGTCCAAAAACTGTGCCATAAAACACACACACAAATACACTCTTTTTTCGAAACGTTTGATGGGCTAATTTTTCCACATGGCAGTTGCAGTTGGAAGATGGCCAAACTGTCTACAGTCGTCTTCGAATCGATATACCCCCAACTGCGCGAAGCGTATTGATAAGCTTCCGGTAGGTCTTAGCGGAATCGGCACTATGATGCTCAGCAACTTACAATCGAAGCCAATAGGGAGGAATTGCCCCGAAAAGTAAAACATCCATCGGGGCACAAAACGTGGGGTTTGCAGGCAGCGTTGGTCAGCTTGCAAGTTGTCGCCGTGCCGTCGGAAAAATTTAGTCAACACCTGATTTATGGCACCGCCACGCCAACCCTGCCTCCTGCTGGGCAGAGCAAAAAGGGAACCCCTCCCAAATGGGAAAGGACACATCCGGGCCACGCTCCTTGGAGAGCCGCCAACGGTTGAGCGCGGCTGGCGCGTGTGGGCGAGTTTAGTGGCGAGCACACAGAGCCGGGGCAGGGGGGGGGGGGGGTGGCCCAACAAACAAAGCCAGCGACTAAAGGTGTTTCGCAGCTTTGGAAGTGCGTTTCGGGCACCGAAAATAAACTACGATGTGGGGAGAGTTGGATCTTCAGTCGTGACAGTAGGCAGAATGAAAGTGTCGTAGCAAAGCGAAGATGCGATTCAGTATCATCATCATCATTCGGACAGAGTGGGTCGACATGAATTAATACCCGACCGATGTGACGTGCGAGCGAGAAACATCAGTACATAATTCATATGCCATCTTTTGAGGGATCAAACGCGCGAATTGGACGCGAGGGTTTCGAGATCAAGGGCGGGAAACCTTCCTCATGACATGCCTTCCTACCTTTGTCACTGGAAAATGTTCTGTGCATCTGTTTCCCATTGCCGGGGGAAGCTTATGCTAATATCGTCCAAAGATATGTTTGTTGTACCTTGTCGGTTTACCTTTTATTTTTCTTCCCCAAGTGACGATTGTTTTGCTTTTGCGCACACCCAATCTGGCAAACAAGATGAGGAAAAAACTAATGACTAAAATACGAACCAGCTGCACGATTCATGGAGAGTGTTTATTTTTGGACAACAAAGTACAGCGACGGGAAGTATATTAATAAAAAAAAGCATCGCTTTGCTCCCGGTTTGCTGCTAGCACATGTGGAATATATTAATAAAAACCGAACAAACAGGATCAGTTTCCTCCCACTTTTCCAAGGCACACACATGAGTGCTGCTTTTCATCGTCAAAACAAACCAACAAAAAATTAAACTCGCGTCCCTTTGCGCTCAGGGTGTGCCGTTTATTCGCACACAAACAGGGCGCATGATTAATAACGCTTGAGTTGGGCAAAAATTAGAACAGTCGCGTGTGTGTTAGATTTTTTTTTTCTAGCCGAGGATCAAAGGTCCAGCCGAGAGAGTGAGATTTGCGTCGAATCAAAGGTGATCAGGATCGCGGAACCGCAGACAAAAAGAGCCAGAAACTCCAAACACAATCAATTACGTACCGATTGATTACGGTCGTGTAAATCATTTTAATGGAGCTCCTGTGCTAGGCGAGAGCCAAAACATGCTCCAACCATCAACACGAAGCGGTTGGTGCCGTGATTGTCAAGGTTAGGTTAGTATTTATGCTATCGCGCACGGGAAGCTATGCAGGCATAAATTACAGCACCGTGGCAGGTGTGTTGACGGTGAGAAAAATACGGTAAGGCTCTTAATGGACGACGGCACACGGCAAGTGGCTTAGCTGTCAGCGCAGGGGAATGAATCATGTTAAAATGTCTTTTGCTTTAAATTAATGGAGATTATTTTGAGTCTAGGTTGAACAAGGGCTTTGCTACTAGGTCTCTAAATCGGACCCAGGTAGTCACAGATAACAATAGCGAAATACAATGTTGTCAATTAATTTTAATCAAATTATTGGCATAATTCAATGTTCTATAACACTCTTTAATACGTCTCAATTTTAGTTCCTATTTACTAAAAATAATAATTAATAATTTACATTATATGATTTCTACAACTGAAATTATAATTTCTGCACTGCACATTTGCTGGAAATAGGTCAACGAGCAGTATGTTAGCAGAATCATGTACCGGATAGGCACAGGCAACAGGAGCAATTTCAGGACCGATATGGGTTTAAGATAAGGTTCAGAACTCAGATAACAGATAAGTACTCACATTGCTCTTCCTACAGCTAAAATGAAAGCTTTCTCCGCTAAATAAAAAGAGTTACAACAACGAAGAAATAGATAGCGAACACCAAAATGCTATTGATATTTGCCTACCCCGACAAACAAATATCATTTGTCACCGAAAGACAAAAACAATAGGCGTGCCCCCGTCCGCACCGCAGAATGTACGAAATGTCTGCGCGATGAAACACATTCCACAAATCATCCGCAAAATGCCACCAAAAATGTCACAACAGCTCAAATCCAAACTATTAAAATACGTTCTTCTCGTTCCGTTTGCGTGCGGCATGAAGCCCTCCGAGGGCGGGGGAGAGAGCGGAAAGGGAAGGGAGGCACAATTCTGAGTGCACTAGAACAAATTTGCTAGCGCCTCGCGCCCGTCCGTGCACTCTCACTCCGTCAGTGTTAATCAAAGTCAAAATTGCATCCATTGCTGTCACCAGTCATTTTCTGCAAAGCGAACGCAAACGAATTGCGTCAAACGGTAAAGCTTGGGCGGCGGCTGGGCAGAATGCAGAAGGGATAGGATTAAAAAAAACAGACACACACACACAATGCAGCCACCAGCGTAAGCATATGTTAGCTGGCTCAAAATTTCGCTACGAACCAGTGCCAACGGCTACGGTCCACAGAACTACCACTGTTCTCATTTTTCACCAACGTCCTCCTGTGCAAACGATTTCCCAGAAACCAAACGTTTTCCCTTCCGGGTGTAGGCGCGGAGTAGTGTGTGTGTGTGCGCGGGTTGATGGTTGACACAGATGGAAGATGGCAAACCAACTACGCACGATGGGTTGATTTATGTGCCCGTTGCAGCACACTACTGGCCGCTTGACCGTGATTTGAATAAACAATACAACCATCGTTTTTTTACTATTATTAGGTTCTGCCGACCGAAAACTACACTACACAACAACCCAAGTGTGCACGGCCAATGTCACAAGGCTTGGGTATAGCAAGCAAAGGGAACGAAATGGCGCAAATGAAAGGGTGCTTTTTTGCAATCCATCTGCACCTTCAAAAAATGTTCTAACACACCCCGCAAAACAACAGCAAACAGATGCAATTCGACCGGTTCGGTTGACAATGATAGCACAAGAACAATATTAAAAAAAAAAAGACGGACAAATTTCAACAGCACCCGAAACTCACAGCCGAAGGGACAGGAGAACGGAGATTGCCTGCAGTTGGAAGGGATCCTCGCATCTTCCTACCGATTGCGTTTGCAGTGCAACTGCAGTATGCAGCAGCCGATGGGAGGGGGGGGAGTGAGCGATAAAAAATAGTCTATCCCAAGCAGGTTCTCAACGATACCCCGTAGAGAGCTTATAACATGCGGGTGCAACTGTTCCTGCTGATCCACTTTTTTGGCAACCGTTCAAACGCCCCGGGGGCCAAAGTCGATGATGTGCAATAGGCCAACGAAATGTCGGCGCACAGTGAGCTCGTTCGGAGCTCCTGGATTGGTGAAGCGCAAAAATAAATAACAGTAAAATTTTGTGTAAATTATTCCATTAGTTCGAAACCGATGCACACTGAAGGTAAAACGTTGTAGTTCATTTTATGATCCAGAAAAAAAAACAATAGAAATAGAGCACAGGCAGGTTGCAGCTATATAAAATGTATTAGATTTAGGATTTAAGTAAAACTAACTTGCCAGCCATACTAATTTTAGCTACGTTACGGTAGCCATTCAGCAATTTAACTGTGAAATTTCAATGTAATGGATATAATCGTTCCGAAAATCGTAGATACCATTTTAAAAATCAAGTTCAAGACAATCTTCTTAAAAAGCTGAAAAAAGCTCAATTATCTATTGATGAATAACTCTAGTAGAAATAATTTTTTTAAGTAAATGGGAAAAAGGTCTGACAAAACAGCTGAAAGAATCACAATAACAATAGGCAAGAAAATGTCTAACGAAGTACGAAAAGCACCTTTTTTTTTCTTTTAACATTTGCATTTAAAAATGGATTCTTTTCGGTTGGTTATACAAAAAAAAAACTAAGAAAGATAATGTCTTTCCAAGGAATATCCTTTGAAAGGTAATTATTTAAACTTACTTGCACAACTAAATCTAAGACTTTACGAGCATCCTTCCGGAAGATATCAGAAATTTTCGCTAGAACAGACGAAGGCAAGCGTGCAGGAATGTTTTAAGGTTAGCCTTCGATTTTTATCAATTCCTCCGAAATTTTCGGGACAACATTGTTTGAGTAGAGCTTTGGGATCATGTTTGTCCAGAAAATGTCGACAGCTGGGAGATGTGGGAGAGGATCGCTTACTAGGGAGTCATACTAGGGAGTGCACGCAATTTCTGCTTTCTGATATGTTTTTTAAAATGATTTCTAGGTACCATTTCACTGTTTGGCCGGTTGCATCGACCTCCCGGTCAAGCGAACGCAGGGATGTAGCGACTTCTTCACCTTCAGCTTTCTTTGGAGCCTCAAGTCGCTCAGAAACGTCGACCATTCGGAACTGGGCTGTTTTTCAATGCTCAGATTGTTGTCTAACAGTGCCAGCATATTGTAGATGACGGAACAGGCTTATACGACGACCACAAACTACCGCACCAAGTCCGTTTTAAACACTACAAGGTGTCGTTCTTTGAGCACGCCCACTTATAATCGAAGTTGCTTCACTTTTTGGAGCCATCACGCTTATAGTTCGACTAATGGAGGTGTTAAATTTTATCTACATGCTCATGAGATACTATTATTGAAAGTGCAATTAACGTTTCGTTAGTGTGAATGAAGATAAACACATTAAAAATCAATTATTAGCATTGCATTATGGTGCCGTGACCAGGATACTGCTCTTTAATGTCGTAGTAGCACGTGAAATGTTACTGTATACTAATATAAACGTTAACTTATTTTATAATTTAGAAAGACACATGTTAACGTGGAACAAAGATTGCAAAATGTTGGCAAAATATTTCAAGCGAAAAGAATAAACATGCCGAAAGTCTTCATTCTTTTTATGCGCAAAATAACTGAAAAAATAACCTCAAGATCAACACAATCCTATCTCTACTACGAAAAAAAAGAAAAAAACTGGCACCGAGCCTACTGATTCAACACTTAAACCTTGATCCCATTCGTAGATAGTTGCAAGAAAATGCACCCTTTCTCACCCATTGTCCATGCGCGGCCAGCGATACCGATAGTTTCGAGCGCATTGCATCGCAATCGACGTGACGCAAAACGTGCACCACCACACCATGCCATAGTGATGGCCGGATGGCGGATCAGTGATGGAGAGAAACGGGGAACAGTAGTGCAGGTCTTGGCGACGTGTCACAAGAACAATCATTGCTGCTGACTCTATTATTGAGCGTACGGCGACGTTCCCGTGCATCCCCCGTCCGTTGCGCAAGATACCGCCACCCCCCCTGATGAAATATTAACAGGTGCTAATGCTGACCTTCGGGGTGGGGCCCCGGGCTGTTGAAATTTATTATTAATTTGTGAATGCCGCAAAGCAGCGAGGCAAAATGCATTTGCGAAACGTTTGTTAGTATTTTTCTTCTCTTTTCTTTCTCTTTATTGCAGGCAAAATCCAAAAGCGAACACGGAACATTTACGAGGCCGTCTTTATAGCTAATATAATGTCCAGTCGGAAATTTGAACTTGAAAAAGGTTTTCAATTTACATTCCCCCACCGGTTAGACGATTATCAGAAAGCATCACACCACCACCAACCCAACATCAAACGAAACAGAGTATTTTTTTTACAACGAAAATAAAATGGAATTTTTACTCCACCGCAACCATATCGCTTGCATTTGTTAAAAATAAAAAGGAGAAAAAACAATAACATAACTAAAACAAACGATTCCAGAGGGGAAAAAATACCAATCCAACTGTTTTACGAGATTTTTACACCTTCTCCTTCCCAATTTTGGCCGGTGGCGTAAAGTACCTTGCGCCTCCATTGCGCATTCCGGTCCGGGCCGGGGGAATGTTTTTTCAATTCCGGCTTTTATTGCTGCTTCTTATTCTCCACAATCGCGCACCGTTTGTCGGGCACCATAAATCAGGTGGTTTAATAGCCGGCAGTGGGACGGACCGGCATGAAAGCATGACGACCCTGCACACTCATCGCGCATCATTTGGCAGCGTGTCTCGCCACAGCTTCTACACCCGGCATTCTATACCCGCACGGGGCAGCAGCTCGGTACGGGGACGGCTAAAATAAAAACACAAATTTACGACCACACGAAGCTGATCGACGAGCCGCCAATTAATCATTTTAAGTTTGCGGTTCGCCAAAAACTACACCGGCATCTTCATTCCAGCCAGCGAGCAAACCCACCTCGACCTACTATATTCACGCCTGCCTTCCCTCAATGTGTCATCGTTGGTTCGCACCTTTCTTTTTTCATTGGTGGTAATAGTGCGCCACAAATGAACATTCCGATATTAATTTAATATACTCTGTTCAGTTGCGATGCCCGACCCCCGACCTGGGTGTGAAAATGCTGGAATATAGCGAAGTAATTGCGTATGTGCCAAATCTTCTGTAGCTGGCACACCAGCAGCGACGATGATGCAGCGAGATTAATCAAAACAGCACGCGTTCGGCACACGGTACACGTGCCCGGTTTTACACGCGCGCGCAATAACCCGCTCGACACAGTGGGTTTTAGAGGTACACATTTACATCGGTGAGAAAAAATGAAGTGCTATTACAGTGGAATGTATATTTTTTAAATGTATCTTTCGTTATGATTAAGGGATTAATATGAGGAGGATTGGTTCTAAGGCCATCTGTTTGGGTTTGGTTGTTTTTAGGGAGCTTTTTCTTTGTTAAAATGTTTTGGGAAAACTGAAAGCCTTTCAAAAAAGAATAATTAGCGTACAGATTTGAGCGGTTAACAGCTACAGCTACACATTACAGGGTTTCCGAGTCAATTTCCAATGTGTACAACATGTTTCATTGATTGCCAGATGTTTTTCAACAGCTGTCAAATGTTGTAATTGCATCACAATAATGTTTCAGTTCTTCTACATGATTTTCAACATTTCGCAAGCTGGATTGTGCTTGACAGTTATTTATGATGTGTTGAAAATCATGTGTAAGAACTGAATTTTTATTTTCATGCAAATAAACCTTTTGATAGGTGTTGAAAAACATCTAGGAGGTGCTGAATGTGGGATGCGGACATTGGACATTGGATTGTGACTAGGAAAACCCTGCAAGACCCACATGTGCTAAATTCCAACATCATCCAGGTGATTAAATGGAACAAAGGTTTATAAAATCGCCATGAAGGAGAAATTTCTCAATTCTTTTTCTATGCGGCGCAGTGATATTACTGGTCAAATATTATTGGATATCATCTGATCTGCAAGATGTTAATACACACCAATCTGACATTTTATTTCCAACACAATCATTTGTAAATTCTTCAGCATGATTTTCAACATGACTCAAGCTGAATTGAGTTTGACTGTTCTTTGTGATTTGTTGAAAATCATGTGTAAGAATTGAATATTTATTATGAATCAAATATACCATTCGACAGCTGTTGAAAATCATCTCGAAGGTGGCGAATACTGGATTTTCAGAGTTAATGAGTTAAAATTGTTCATTGATTGTGAGATGTTTTTCAACGGCTGTTAAATGTAGCATTTGGGTCAAATTACTATTTCAGTTCTTCCACATGATTTTCAACACGTATCTAGCAGGATTGAGTTTGACAGTTCTTTGTGGTGTGTTGAAAATCATGAGTTGATACTGAAATTTCATTTTGAAACAATTAAAACCATTTAACAGCTGTTGAAAAACATCTTGGGTGCGGTGAATAACTATGTGAAAATTGGAATTCGACTTGAAAAACCCTGTATTTACCGCCTACACGATGCTCTTCAACAGCTATTCACATATTGTATTGACTTCACAATACAATTTCAGCCTTTTCGCTTGATTTTCAACACATCAATTAAGCTCAAGGCGTGCTGAAAATCATGTGGATGAATTGATAAACTATTGTGATGCAAATAAAACATTTAACAGCTGTCGAAAAACATCTCAAAATCAATGAAAAATGCTGTTGACATTGGAAATTGACCCGGAAACCCATTATTGCAATGGAACACGGTGTTTTGAGAATAATTAATGAAACATTTACATATTTATGTTACGCACTGTAGGAGCAAAATCCAATTATTAAATTATTTACACGTTTTATCGTGTAATGGTGAAGTTTAATAGGATTTTACACTTTATCTAAGAAAATTGCTAGCTACTCACATTCGCATTCCACGCTCGTTACCTAACGCACGTCGTTTTGAACAACCAGGCAACAATTTTCATACAATCACAGCCGGGCCAGACCAAGCCCCGCAGGCAAATAATTTGCTACAAAAACGGTTTCATCTAAATAAACCGACCGGCCATGATAGATTATTCAAAAACAATACCCGACGCAGCACCGCGAGCATTTCAGCGAGCGTTTCACCTGTACGCTCTAGTTGTAGCATTTAATTTCTCCGCCACCCCTTCCTCACCCTTTCGGCTGCATGATTTACCGGCTGCATTATGCAAATGACCATCAACCAGGGGCTGCACACGATCTGCCAGCCAGCGGGAGCTCCACGGTTCGCAGAACAAAACACCCCTTTAATGAACGTGCTACAGAAACACAACTGTAGTGCTGTCCGAGCGCCTAATGCACAATCCACAACGCAGAGTGAAATATTGTACCAACCTTGCAAAGGCCAGGGCATGAAGACGTTTTGTCTATTTGTCTATGCGGCATACCTTAGGGCACAAACAAAAAATTGCGCTGCTGCAGGAGAAGGATGAGAGTAGCATTTTTTTGGTTTTGGCACTGCATGGCAAACGCGCACACAAATTATTACACTTAATATGCTCCCCACACATCACTGCCGAATGCCGAATAATCCACCCGCAAGTGGGCTTTGAATTGAAATAATTGCCCTCCCCTCTGGTACAGTGAATATTGCACATACCGACGCCTGTTTGGGAAATTGCTGTCACTCACTGTTTGCGCTGTCGGCGGAGTATTTAAACTACAGTTACGGCGGGAGGAAGCGGCAAATGTAACGTTGTTAACTGAATTAAGCTTGCGCTAGAGTGGGGGGCTTAATTAAGTTTGGAAGCGCAAAAGCGATATACGTATGTGCTGCAGCCGATGCGGATGCAGGTGCACCAGGAGACACCAGGATTTGATTACAATCACAAGCCACACTTTTAATCTGATGATGGTTTGTTGCAATGTGCAGAAGGACAGGAGCAGTGCTGCAAAATGTCACTGTCGATGTGATAAAAAAAAATCTGACAGAAACAAAATCCATATCAGCGTCACGTACTCAATTGTGATAATCAGAGGGTATACTCAGAACGGTTGGTGTGACTAATACATGCTCATGGCATGTTTGCGACCATCGGTTGGTCAGTGACTATGTCACGACTTTTTTATTTTTGCTGTGATCAGTTTTGCAAAATGTCACTGACATAGTCATAACAAATTCCGGCTGAAACAAAATAATGTCAGCGTTACGAGCTCTACTGTGATGATCAGAGGTGAGCCTCAAACAGTTGGTGCGACCATCACATGCTTGGTGACATTGTGTGCAACCTACTCTTGATCTGTCACTTGGTCGCGACATTTTCAATCGGTGATCATCGCGATGGTCATGGGTGATATGCGGAGACATGCGGAGTGGTTCCAAGAAACAAAATGAGCATATTTTCTCGCTCTGTTTGACCCGACAGATAATCGAGAACAGAGGGAGAAAGCATGCTCATTTTGTTGCTAGAGCCCACGCGCCAAGTATATTCCAAGAACGACGTGATTATCACCGACAGAAAATGTCATGACCAAGTGAGTGACCAAAAGTTGGGTGCTAAGCTAACTGTCACCAAGCATGTGATTGATTCGCCAACTGTTTGAGTATCGTCACCGATCATCTCAGTTGTATACGTGAGCTGATTTGGGCATCGTTTCAGTCAGAATTCAGAGTGTTGGTTATTGAAACAGTGGCATTTGGCAGCACTGTTTACAGTCAGAAAAAAACATGATTATGCTTGCGCCGACATTAAGCTCAGCATGTCAGTTAGAGTTTCGCATTTGACTCAATCACTCACATATCGCGTTCGGCATGTCATAACGCACTTTCTTTGAGTATCAGCAATGAGCATTATGCTACCATGGATATGTTCATTGTTTTCGTTGGTGAAAATCTCGTGATGCTCATGACATTTTGCAGCACTGGACAGGTGTGTTTGACGCTACAAATACAATTTGTAAAATGTCACCAGTGAATGATGCTAAAACTGCTGTAATGAATGCATACAAATGTTCCTTTTCTTTGGGTTTGAAATCAAATTTAAATAAACCACAACCAACAAACTGTACTTTGGGAAGTAAAAAAAAATAAAAATGAAAGCAAATTCCATTACAAGCTTCTGTTTTTCTTTCATTTACAAAACTAATACCATTATCATAAAACATGCGTTGCTGAAAGTGTTTACCCACAAAACGGGACGATGATAAGCTGATAAGCGTCACGATCCACCGTCACGCTTGTCACTCCAAACGTTGGGCCCGACGATCGCGGAAAGATCTCGAGACTCGAGTTGTTTATCACAGTGCAAGGGGAGGAACGGGCACAAACCCGTGCACAATACCGTGAGCCTGTGTCACCGTGCGAACCGCTCTGTGTCGTCCCTCGGGAGAAATGCTGTCTTCCATCTTTTTCCTCTTCCGACAAATGCCAACCTTAGAGAGGCACGGTTATTTACTAGCGGCAAAAAAAAGTAAAAATCGGGTGAAAATATATCACACGAAAGAAGGGAAAAAAACCCCTCTGTTGCTGAGTAAAAACACGGGAAAAGAAAATCAGCCAATGTGAGAGAGATGGGAAGTATTTTTAGACGAAAACGGAAAAGCAAAACCTTCACATTTAGCAACAGTGACACAGGCACGCACACACAAACACACACACACACACACAGACACACGAAATGCTGCCCCTCGGGTGTGGTGGAGATAAGAAGCAGGCAAGAAAGAGCAAAAAACTGCAAAGTGTCCCAATCTGTGGAGCAAGGATAAAACATAATAAGGCATAACGAGCCGTTTTTTTTATTTTGCGCTTCCGACGAACAACCTTTCCTGCAAGTTTTATGATACTTCCGCGCCTTCCCTACGCAACCGGTGGGTGCTGGAGGCGATATATGAAAACAAGAAATAGATAAGCTTGTTCTTATCACAGTGCAAAACAGCCAAGCAGGCAGGCAGCAGTTTACAAACTCTCAATCACGTGCGCCTGCCATTTCGTTGCCAAAAGGCGTATAATTGCCATTAATTGTCCAACTCACTCTCTTTCGCTCTGTCTTTTTGAGCTTGTGTATGTTTGAGTTAGATAAAACAGTCAGTTAACGAGCGTGAAAGCAAACTATTTACGTAGCTTTGACATTTTTCCACACCGACCGGCTGTACACAACAACCCGTTTCGATTCACCCTCGCGCGAAGCGGGAGGGATTAAATTGAATATACGCGCCTGGTGGTAGCGCGCGCGCTTGGAATGTCTCGTGTCGCGTGTTTTCAGTAACGCAGGGCAGGGCGCGCGTTGAAGGAAAGAATCATCTTCCCACCTCGGAAGACACTCACGCCCGCCCGTGGGTGAAACGGTTCCGCACGAGACGAGTATTATTATCACCCGATGATCGGCACACCGGCGCAATGGAACGGAGAAAGGAGGAAATTTACGGCCAATAGAGAGAACAAAATAAGCTAAAAGCGAGCCGAGGAGCTGACGAGCCTTCTTCAATCTGCTGCAGATGATGGGGATGATGGCGATGGTTGTCGCCGATTGTGCAATACGTGTGATGTGCCGTGACGGAAGCGCACGGCTTTACCCATGTTTGCAGTTGTAAGGGATGAGATGATTGCGTACGCTTAAGCTTAAGCTGATTTTTATTGCACGCCAAACCAAACGAATGGAAGTGGAAACTAGCAGCAAAACTAGGTTAAAGCTTTGTAAAGTTCTTGAATTGAGGACTCCAAATGATCGAGTGAGCGGAATTATTGGACGACAACTACAAGATAAACGTTGCACCCATGTTTAAAAATAGCTTTCAAATACAGAAATAAATATTTGAGGCAGATTATTACATTGAAAACGAATAGAAGACAATAATATGATTACTTAATTTTTTTATATTTGTTTGGAAAACAAAATTCTTTTTGTTTTTCTTTTCCGTGATATAAGTATTCTGAGCCGCCATGCTGACCATGTGCCATTCGGTATGAATGTAAAAATCGGCCTTTACACTGGCGTATAAGTTACTGGTCCATAAGTTACGTTACGGTTGCGTATACTTTCAGGCCGCTTCCAGACAAAAAAAGAAAAACACCGCCGTAACGATGAATTTTGTCAACCGAACAATAACGCATGTTATTGTAAACAATAAGAACGGAGGTTTGTATCCCTCAACTTTGTTGGTAGTTTGCACTGCCGATACTAACAGTTATTCCGTTAAGATTTCACTCGCTGACGGGTGGTCGAATGAAATCGCCCGCTGTGCAAAGCGACGGAAGGCGTTATGGCGTTCTGAGAATTTTATCATGCCTTCCTTTTCTCTCCAACGGCAAATTTGTCGAGCAGCTCGTCGAGCTACCCGTCCCTGGCTCCGCCTCATACCCCTCGCCTGAGAGCGCTCTTACAGGTATCGATGTGTTGGTGCGTCAGACGGCCAATCGCTATCAGCCGTCGTCCGTGCCTTTTCTCTCCATAGCGCTATCTCTTTCTCGCGTGTGGACAATGCTCATGAGTTGCTGTGGCGCTTAAAAAGCCGTTAATAAACATTGCGCCGGTAAAGTTGCATTTTTACAAATCAAACCGAAAAAGCGCAATGAGTTCAATCGCTGCCACGTAAAAATGACCAAGGAATCGCTAGCTCACGTTGGAGGGTTTGCTGTGCAACGCGCAGAACCCTAATTCGCATGATCACGTTCAGCCTGGCGCTGATTTTCATCAGCTTTCCGTTCCGCCGGCATCTAAAACGCAAGCTGATTGTGAAACCGGTATACTGGAAAGTTCACTGGCAGTTCCTGGGGCCTGCCATCGAACTGAATGTGCTAAGCATTAAGCATAACTTTCTTACACTAAGCTTTTGCTTTCGTATGGTTTAGATTACACAGATATGCTGAGCCGTCAGCGCATGGGTGTGTACGTGCGTGTGTATGCACTTTAGCCAAATGTGCTTTCTTCCGGAATGTTATGATCCATCGGTCAAAGAAAGGAAGGTGTTTATGACTGTGGCGGAAGGACGAGTTGAGGTCCATGTAAATGGTAACTGATGACCGGGAGGAGGGGGTACTGGCACACACCTGTTGGGAGATTGAACATTATACTTAAATCGACGGCGCGGAGGGGGGGGGTCGCCAAGGGACCCCTACGATCATCGGTCACAAGCCCTAAAATTGTTGCCGGCATGGGGAGGGGGAGAGCGGTGCAAATGGTTTTCCAGCCACGGGGCCCCAACGACCATCTTTCCAGGGGCCCTTGTCGCTAATACTCTGTCCACTTGTTGTTGTTGTTGTTTTATTTACGAGGCCTCTGTCCACTTGTAGACATACGGCATACTATAGACTAGAGATCTTCAGCGACCGCCTAGTCCGCCTACCGTTAGATCCGCCGCTGGTTCATGACGGTGTTTTTTTTTGTGGAGGAGCATCCTTCCCCCTGCCTGCAGCGTATGCATCGGACAGAAGACAGTGTGGCAGTATGCAAGTTGCCCGCTGGATAGGAGCCGTCCCGCGGCACCACCATCATTCCGCACATCTTAACAGCATGCCCGTCATGGGTTCTAACCGCGTATGAACCGTCCGCCGTAGCAAGCGCTGACTATCCGGCTACGTGGTACTCAAGTCCTGAAATGGCCGGCATGATCGCGTAGGCTATTACGCCAACAATAACAATAATAAGAAGAAGAACTTAGCATAACAGTCCACACCCGGAGAAGAGATTAGCTTGTCTTTGTTGCTGCCGCGCTACCACTCTGACGCGACAAATGCACGGAATGCCCTCGACCAAAGGACATGAGCCTACCGAGCCGAACTCATTCCAAGGCAGTGCCGATCGCTCGGCGTCATGATACCGGCTTGCCCAGCCAACAAGCCACCAGATTCTGGACGGACAGGTGCAGCACCATACGCGCACCGTAATAAACAAATCCAGGATCCTTTTTTGTATGGATTCAATTCAAAAAGTTGCTTCAACTTGCATCCGATAGCAGAATTGGAAAGAAATGTGCTACATATCACATGCACGTTTGCTTCGATCGTGTGTCTTTTTAATACCCCCAACAGCAGAGCCGATCGCAAAGATGGTGGTGCCAATCCAATGGTTGTGTTGTCTCTCAGGTAGCGAGATCGAAAATGCACGGACTTTGTTGCCGCAGTGGATGAAAATTTACGCATCAGAATCAAATATTTTTGGGGTTTCCACACGCTCGCACACACACACACACACACACACACACACACACGCGCGCGCGCAAACACACACACGCATGCACGCACACATGCACGAACGCGCGCACGCGAGCGCGCACCCACGAATGTGCGCACGCGAGCGCGCACCCACGAAAGCGCGAAGGCGAGCGCGCATCCACCACCAGTCCCCCCCCCCCCTCTCCCGCACGAGCGAGTACGGCTACCTTATCGGAAGAAAGGCTGGTTCAGCTATCTTGTAGCGCATCCTCATCCAAAGCGCTGGGCGGGGTGGGGGATCGCGACATGATAGAGTGAACGGTCACTTTCCCCGCGCTGTGTGTGTGCGTGTGTGTGTCGAGACCCAAACTCGAGACAGATTTCAGCACTTTACAAAAAAAAATATAGCACTTTACTATACACCGTGCTACATGATGCATAGAAGGTCGTTGAAGCATCAAACATGCTCAAATAAAAAATATTAGATTAGTGTTAGACGTTCTCCTACGCTTGTTTTAAATAGGCTTCTTCACCCTCAATTGGCACGGGCGTCGAATGGTCTCATCAGCAGCGGCACGAAATAAAATAATCCATCAATACACCGATAACACTTTAAATCCCAATCCAGCTTCTCCCACAGCGTCTCAAGGTCACACACAAATTAATAAATGCTAACACCCACCAATAACAATACATAACCGCAATGCACATATAAGTATCAACGCATACACCACAACACCCAATCAGCTGGCGGCGGAAGGCACGGGCTGAAGCTCAAGTAAGGCAAGCCAGGGTGAAGGAGGGAGAGGAGAGGAAGAAGCGGACGAAAAAATGGGCGCCATTATTTTTTTTAAATTTTTTGACCGTTTTTTTTTTTTTTTTGCTCCGCCGCCGCCCGAACTGCCCGAACTGCCCGAACTGCGCGAGCCAGCGCTGGAATCGCTGAAGTCCAGCGCGTCAGACGAGCCAAAATCTGCGCTGGCCCGCTGCGCAAATTCGAGCAGTTTCCAGCGCAGAAAATGCACCAAAATCTGCGCTGGCCAGCGCAGATTTTGGCTCGTCTGACGCGCTGTTCTTCAGCGATTCCAGCGCTGGTCGCGCAGTTCGGGCAGTTCGGGCAGTTCGGGCGGCGGCGGAGCAAAAAAAAAAAAACGGTCAAAAAATTTAAAAAAATAATGGCGCCCATTTTTTCGTCCGCTTCTTCCTCTCCTCTCCCTCCTTCACCCTGGCTTGCCTTACTTGAGCTTCAGCCCGTGCCTTCCGCCGCCAGCTGATTGGGTGTTGTGGTGTATGCGTTGATACTTATATGTGCATTGCGGTTACCCGCTGCGCAAATTCGAGCAGTTTCCAGCGCAGAAAATGCACCAAAATCTGCGCTGGCCAGCGCAGATTTTGGCTCGTCTGACGCGCTGGACTTCAGCGATTCCAGCGCTGGCTCGCGCAGTTCGGGCAGTTCGGGCAGTTCGGGCGGCAAGTTCGGGCGGCGGCGGAGCAAAAAAAAAACGGTCAAAAATTTAAAAAAAAAAATGGCGCCCATTTTTTCATCCGCTTCCTCTCCCTCCCTCACCCTGCCTTGCCTTACTTGCGCTTCAGCCCGTGCCTTCCGCCGCCAGCTGATTGGGTGTTGTGGTGTATGCGTTGATACTTCTATGTGCATTGCGGTTGTGTATTGTTATTGGTGGGTGTTAGCATTTATTAATTAGTGTGTGACCTTGAGACGATGCGGGAGAAGCTGGATTGGGATTTAAAGTGTTATCGGTGTATTGATGGATTATTTTATTTCGTGCCGCTGCTGATGAGACCATTCGATGCCCCTGCCAATTGAGGGTGAAGAAGCCTATTTAAAACAAGCGTAGGAGAACGTCTAACACTAAACTAATATTTTTTAATTTGAACATGTTTGATGCTTCAACGACCTTCTAAGCATCATGTAGCACGGTGTATAGTGGCAATATTTTTTTTTTGTAAAGTGCTGAAATCTGTCTCGAGTTTTGGGTCTCGACACACACACGCACACACACAGCGCGGGGAAAGTGACCGTTCACTCTATCATGTCGCGATCCCCCACCCCGCCCAGCGCTTTGGATGAGGATGCGCTACAAGATAGCTGAACCAGCCTTTCTTCCGATAAGGTAGCCGTACTCGCTCGTGCGGGAGAGGGGGGGGGACTGGTGGTGGATGCGCGCTCGCCTTCGCGCTTTCGTGGGTGCGCGCTCGCGTGCGCACATTCGTGGGTGCGCGCTCGCGTGCGCGCGTTCGTGCATGTGTGCGTGCATGCGTGTGTGTGTTTGCGCGCGCGCGTGTGTGTGTGTGTGTGTGTGTGTGTGTGCGAGCGTGTGGAAACCCCAAAAATATTTGATTCTGATGCGTAAATTTTCATCCACTGCGGCAACAAAGTCCGTGCATTTTCGATCTCGCTACCTGAGAGACAACACAACCATTGGATTGGCACCACCATCTTTGCGATCGGCTCTGCTGTTGGGGTATTAAAAAGACACACGATCGAAGCAAACGTGCATGTGATATGTAGCACATTTCTTTCCAATTCTGCTATCGGATGCAAGTTGAAGCAACTTTTTGAATTGAATCCATACAAAAAAGGATCCTGGATTTGTTTATTACGGTGCGCGTATGGTGCTGCACCTGTCCGTCCAGAATCTGGTGGCTTGTTGGCTGGCAAGCCGGTATCATGACGCCGAGCGACCGGCACTGCCTTGGAATGAGTTCGGCTCGGTAGGCTCATGTCCTTTGGTCGAGGGCATTCCGTGCATTTGTCGCGTCAGAGTGGTAGCGCGGCAGCAACAAAGACAAGCTAATCTCTTCTCCGGGTGTGGACTGTTATGCTAAGTTCTTCTTCTTATTATTGTTATTGTTGGCGTAATAGCCTACGCGATCATGCCGGCCATTTCAGGACTTGAGTACCACGTAGCCGGATAGTCAGCGCTTGCTACGGCGGACGGTTCATACGCGGTTAGAACCCATGACGGGCATGCTGTTAAGATGTGCGGAATGATGGTGGTGCCGCGGGACGGCTCCTATCCAGCGGGCAACTTGCATACTGCCACACTGTCTTCTGCCCGATGCATACGCTGCAGGCAGGGGGAAGGATGCTCCTCCACAAAAAAAACACCGTCATGAACCAGCGGCGGATCTAACGGTA
Organism: Anopheles merus; assembly: GCF_017562075.2. Lineage (NCBI taxonomy): Eukaryota > Metazoa > Arthropoda > Insecta > Diptera > Culicidae > Anopheles > Anopheles merus. The sequence goes on from NC_054085.1 coordinate 21,998,588, forward strand.
GGCGGACTAGGCGGTCGCTGAAGATCTCTAGTCTATAGTATGCCGTATGTCTACAAGTGGACAGAGGCCTCGTAATAAAACAACAACAACAACAAGTGGACAGAGTATTAGCGACAAGGGCCCCTGGAAAGATGGTCGTTGGGGCCCCGTGGCTGGAAAACCATTTGCACCGCTCTCCCCCTCCCCATGCCGGCAACAATTTTAGGGCTTGTGACCGATGATCGTAGGGGTCCCTTGGCGACCCCCCCCCCCTCCGCGCCGTCGATTTAAGTATAATGTTCAATCTCCCAACAGGTGTGTGCCAGTACCCCCTCCTCCCGGTCATCAGTTACCATTTACATGGACCTCAACTCGTCCTTCCGCCACAGTCATAAACACCTTCCTTTCTTTGACCGATGGATCATAACATTCCGGAAGAAAGCACATTTGGCTAAAGTGCATACACACGCACGTACACACCCATGCGCTGACGGCTCAGCATATCTGTGTAATCTAAACCATACGAAAGCAAAAGCTTAGTGTAAGAAAGTTATGCTTAATGCTTAGCACATTCAGTTCGATGGCAGGCCCCAGGAACTGCCAGTGAACTTTCCAGTATACCGGTTTCACAATCAGCTTGCGTTCTAGATGCCGGCGGAACGGAAAGCTGATGAAAATCAGCGCCAGGCTGAACGTGATCATGCGAATTAGGGTTCTGCGCGTTGCACAGCAAACCCTCCAACGTGAGCTAGCGATTCCTTGGTCATTTTTACGTGGCAGCGATTGAACTCATTGCGCTTTTTCGGTTTGATTTGTAAAAATGCAACTTTACCGGCGCAATGTTTATTAACGGCTTTTAAGCGCCACAGCAACTCATGAGCATTGTCCACACGCGAGAAAGAGATAGCGCTATGGAGAGAAAAGGCACGGACGACGGCTGATAGCGATTGGCCGTCTGACGCACCAACACATCGATACCTGTAAGAGCGCTCTCAGGCGAGGGGTATGAGGCGGAGCCAGGGACGGGTAGCTCGACGAGCTGCTCGACAAATTTGCCGTTGGAGAGAAAAGGAAGGAATGATAAAATTCTCAGAACGCCATAACGCCTTCCGTCGCTTTGCGCAGCGGGTATGTATTGTTATTGTGGGTGTTAGCATTATTAATTTGTGTGTGACCTTGAGACGCTGTGAGAAGCTGGATTGGGATTTAAAGTGTTATCGGTGTATTGATGGATTATTTTATTTCGTGCCGCTGCTGATGAGACCATTCGACGCCCGTGCCAATTGAGGGTGAAGAAGCCTATTTAAAACAAGCGTAGGAGAACGTCTAACACTAATCTAATATTTTTTATTTGAGCATGTTTGATGCTTCAACGACCTTCTATGCATCATGTAGCACGGTGTATAGTAAAGTGCTATATTTTTTTTTGTAAAGTGCTGAAATCTGTCTCGAGTTTTGGGTCTCGACACACACACGCACACACACAGCGCGGGGAAAGTGACCGTTCACTCTATCATGTCGCGATCCCCCACCCCGCCCAGCGCTTTGGATGAGGATGCGCTACAAGATAGCTGAACCAGCCTTTCTTCCGATAAGGTAGCCGTACTCGCTCGTGCGGGAGAGGGGGGGGGACTGGTGGTGGATGCGCGCTCGCCTTCGCGCTTTCGTGGGTGCGCGCTCGCGTGCGCACATTCGTGGGTGCGCGCTCGCGTGCGCGCGTTCGTGCATGTGTGCGTGCATGCGTGTGTGTGTTTGCGCGCGCGCGCGTGTGTGTGTGTGTGTGTGTGTGTGTGTGTGTGTGTGTGTGTGCGAGCGTGTGGAAACCCCAAAAATATTTGATTCTGATGCGTAAATTTTCATCCACTGCGGCAACAAAGTCCGTGCATTTTCGATCTCGCTACCTGAGAGACAACACAACCATTGGATTGGCACCACCATCTTTGCGATCGGCTCTGCTGTTGGGGTATTAAAAAGACACACGATCGAAGCAAACGTGCATGTGATATGTAGCACATTTCTTTCCAATTCTGCTATCGGATGCAAGTTGAAGCAACTTTTTGAATTGAATCCATACAAAAAAGGATCCTGGATTTGTTTATTACGGTGCGCGTATGGTGCTGCACCTGTCCGTCCAGAATCTGGTGGCTTGTTGGCTGGGCAAGCCGGTATCATGACGCCGAGCGACCGGCACTGCCTTGGAATGAGTTCGGCTCGGTAGGCTCATGTCCTTGGTCGAGGCATTCCGTGCATTTGTCGCGTCAGAGTGGTAGCGCGGCAGCAACAAAGACAAGCTAATCTCTTCTCCGGGTGTGGACTGTTATGCTAAGTTCTTCTTCTTATTATTGTTATTGTTGCGTAATAGCCTACGCGATCATGCCGGCCATTTCAGGACTTGAGTACCACGTAGCCGGATAGTCAGCGCTTGCTACGGCGGACGGTTCATACGCGGTTAGAACCCACGACGGGCATGCAGATGTGAGGAATGACGGCGGTGCCGCGGACCGCTCCTATCCAGCGGGTAACTTGCATACTGCCACATTGTCTGCTTCCCGATGCATACGCTGCAGGCAGGGGGAAGGATGCACCTCCACAACAAAAAAACACCGTTATGAACCAGCGGCGGATCTAAAGGTAGACGGACTAGGCGGTCGCCGATATCGCTAGTCTGTAGTATGCCGTATGTCTACAAGTGGACAGATTATTAGCGACAAGGGCCGCCGGAAAGATGGTCGTTGGGGCCCCGTCGCTGGAGAACCTTCTGCACTCCCCCTCCCCCCCGCCGGCAATTTAAGTATAATGTTAAATCTCATAACAGCTGTATGCCAGTACCACCCTCCTCCCGGTCATCAGCTACCATTTACAGGGGCCTCAAATCGTCTTTCCGCCTAGGGCGCCCCCGATTCCCCCTACTCCGCCACTGTCATGAACACCTTCCTTCGATCGATCATAACATTCCGGAAGAAAACACATTTGGCGACAGTTTTGGCACACACACGCACACTCACACCCTTGCGCAGACGGCTCAGCATATCTGTGTAATCTACACCATACGAAAGCAAAAAAGCTTAGTGTAACAAAGTTATGCTTAATGCTTAACACGTTAAGTTCGATGGCAGGCCCCAGGAACTGCCAGTGAACTTTCCAGTATACCGTTTTCACAATCAGCTTGCGTTCTAGATGCCGGCGGAACGGAAAGCTGATGAAAATCAGCGCCAGGCTGAACGTGATCATGCGAATTAGGGTTCTGCGCGTTGCACAGCAAACCCTCCAAACGCGCTATGGAGAGAAAAGGCACGGACGACGGCTGATAGCGATTGGCCGTCTGACGCACCAACACATCGATACCTGTAAGAGCGCTCTCAGGCGAGGGGTATGAGGCGGAGCCAGGACGGGTAGCTCGACGAGCTGCTCGACAAATTTGCCGTTGGAGAGAAAAGGAAGGCATGATAAAATTCTCAGAACGCCATAACGCCTTCCGTCGCTTTGCGCAGCGGCCCGCTGTGCAAAGCGACGGAAGGCGTTATGGCGTTCTGAGAATTTTATCATGCCTTCCTTTTCTCTCCAACGGCAAATTTGTCGAGCAGCTCGTCGAGCTGCCCGTCCCTGGCTCCGCCTCATACCCCTCGCCTGAGCGCGCTGCCGAAGGTTTGGATGTGTTGGTGTGTCAGACGGCCAATCGCTGTCAGCCATCGTCCGTGCTCTTTCCCTCCCTAGCGCTATCTCTTTCTCGCGTGTGGTCAATGCTCGCGAGCTGTTGTGGCGCCAAAAATGCCGTTAACAAACATTGCGGCGATGAAGTTGTACTTTCACAAATCAAACCAAAAAAGCGCAATAAGTTCAATTGCTGCAATGTAAAATGACTAAGAAAACGCTAGCTCACGATGGAGGGTTTGCTGTGCAACGTGCAGAATCCTAATTCGCATTAACACGTTCATCCCGGCGCTGATTTTCATCAACTTTCCTTTCCACCAGCACCTAGAACGCAGGCTGGAAAGTTCACTGGCAGGCAGTGGGGCCTGCCATCGAACTTAACGTGTTAAGCATTAAGCATAACTTTGTTACACTAAGCTTTTTTGCTTTCGTATGGTGTAGATTACACAGATATGCTGAGCCGTCTGCGCAAGGGTGTGAGTGTGCGTGTGTGTGCCAAAACTGTCGCCAAATGTGTTTTCTTCCGGAATGTTATGATCGATCGAAGGAAGGTGTTCATGACAGTGGCGGAGTAGGGGGAATCGGGGGCGCCCTAGGCGGAAAGACGATTTGAGGCCCCTGTAAATGGTAGCTGATGACCGGGAGGAGGGGGTACTGGCATACAGCTGTTATGAGATTTAACATTATACTTAAATTGCCGGCGGGGGGAGGGGAGTGCAGAAGGTTCTCCAGCGACGGGGCCCCAACGACCATCTTTCCGGCGGCCCTTGTCGCTAATAATCTGTCCACTTGTAGACATACGGCATACTACAGACTAGCGATCTTCGGCGACCGCCTAGTCCGTCTACCTTTAGATCCGCCGCTGGTTCATAACGGTGTTTTTTTGTTGTGGAGGTGCATCCTTCCCCCTGCCTGCAGCGTATGCATCGGGAAGCAGACAATGTGGCAGTATGCAAGTTACCCGCTGGATAGGAGCGGTCCCGCGGCACCGCCGTCATTCCTCACATCTGCATGCCCGTCGTGGGTTCTAACCGCGTATGAACCGTCCGCCGTAGCAAGAGATGACTATCCGGCTACGTGTTACTCAAGTCCTGAAAAGGCCGGCGTGATCGCGTAGGCCATTACGCCAATAATAATAATAATAATAAGAAGAAGAACTTAGCATAGCAGTCCACACTCGGGGAAGGTTTTTGTTTTGACTTTGGTGCTGCCGGGTCTACCGCTGTGGCGCGACAAATGCACGGAATTCACTCGACTAAAACATGAACCTACCGATCCGAACCCATTCCAAGGCAATGCCGGTCAATCCGTGTCATGATAACTTCTCCAAACCAACAAGCCGCCAGATTCTGGACGGGCAGGTGCAGCACCATATGCGCGAAAGAAATTTGCTACATATCACACGCACGTTTGCTTCGATCGTGTGCCTTTTTAACACCCCCAACAGCAGAACCGATCGCAAAGATCGTGGTGCCAATCCGATAGTTGTGTTGTCTCTCAGGTAGCGAAATCGAAAATGCATGAACTTTGTAGCCGCAGCGGATGAAAATGTACGCATCAGAATCAAATAGTTTGGGGTTTCCACACGCACGCACACACACACAAAAACACACACGCACACATGCACGTACGCGTGTACGCGGGCAGGCACCCGCGAAAGCGCAAACGCAAGCACGCACCCACGAAAGCGCGAACGCAAGCACGCACTCCCCCCCTTCCCCCCACCAGACCACCCCCCCCCCTCCCCGCATGATCGATTACGGCTACCCTATCGGTAGAACGGCTGGTTCAGCTTTCTTGTATCGCATCCTCATCCAAAGCGCCGGGCGGGGTGGGGGATCGCGGCATGATAGAGTGAACGGTCACTTTCCCCGCGCTGTGTGCGTGTGTGTGTGTGTCGAGACCCAAAAACTGGAGACAGATTTCGGCAAATAAAAAAAAAATTATTACCACTATACACCGTGCTACATGATGATTAGAAGGTCGTTGAAGCATCAAACATGCTCAAATAAAAAAATATTAGATTAGTGTTAGACGTTCTCCTACGCTTGTTTTAAATAGGCTTCTTCACCCTCAATTGGCAGGGGCATCGAATGGTCTCATCAGCAGCGGCACGAAATAAAATAATCCATCAATACACCGATAACACTTTAAATCCCAATCCAGCTTCTCCCGCATCGTCTCAAGGTCACACACTAATTAATAAATGCTAACACCCACCAATAACAATACACAACCGCAATGCACATAGAAGTATCAACGCATACACCACAACACCCAATCAGCTGGCGGCGGAAGGCACGGGCTGAAGCGCAAGTAAGGCAAGGCAGGGTGAGGGAGGGAGAGGAGAGGAAGAAGCGGACGAAAAAATGGGCGCCATTATTTTTTTTAAATTTTTTGACCGTTTTTTTTTTTTGCTCCGCCGCCGCCCGAACTGCCCGAACTGCCCGAACTGCGCGACCCAGCGCTGGAATCGCTGAAGTCCAGCGCGTCAGACGAGCCAAAATCTGCGCTGGCCAGCGCAGATTTTCCCGCTGCGCAAATTCGAGCAGTTTCCAGCGCAGAAAATGCACCAAAATCTGCGCTGGCCAGCGCAGATTTTGGCTCGTCTGACGCGCTGGACTTCAGCGATTCCAGCGCTGGCTCGCGCAGTTCGGGCAGTTCGGGCGGCAAGTTCGGGCGGCGGCGGAGCAAAAAAAAAAAACGGTCAAAATTAAAAAAAAAAAATGGCGCCCATTTTTTCGTCCGCTTCCTCTCCCTCCCTCACCCTGCCTTGCCTTACTTGCGCTTCAGCCCGTGCCTTCCGCCGCCAGCTGATTGGGTGTTGTGGTGTATGCGTTGATACTTATATGTGCATTGCGATTATGTATTGTTATTGGTGGGTGTTAGCATTTATTAATTTGTGTGTGACCTTGGGACGATGCGGGAGAAGCTGGATTGGGATTTAAAGTGTTATCGGTGTATTGATGGATTATTTTATTTCGTGCCGCTGCTGATGAGACCATTCGATGCCCCTGCCAATTGAAGGTGAAGAAGCCTATTTAACACAAGCGTAGGAGAACGTCTAACACTAAACTAATATTTTTTTTATTAGAACATGTTTGATGCTTCAATGACCTTCTAAGCATCATGTAGCACGGCGTATAGTGGCAATAATTTTTGTTTTTAATGTGCAGAAATCTGTCTCGAGTTTTGGGTCTCGACACACACACGCACACAGCGCGGGGAAAGTGACCGTTCACTCTATCATGTCGCGATCCCCCACCCCGCCCGGCGCTTTGAATGAGGATGCGATACAAGAAAGCTGAACCAGCCGTTCTACCGATACGGTAGCCGTAATCGATCATGTGGGAGGGGGGGGGGGAGTGCGTGCTTGCGTTCGCGCTTTCGTGGGTGCGTGCTTGCGTTTGCGCTTTCGCGGGTGCCTGCCCGCGTACACGCGTACGTGCATGTGTGCGTGTGCGTGCGTGCGTGCTCGCGTGCGTGTGTGTGTGTTTTTGTGTGAGTGTGTGTGCGTGCGTGTGGAAACCTCAAAACTATTTGATTCTGATGCGTACATTTTCATCCGCTACGACTACAAAGTCCATGCATTTTCGATCTCGTTACCTGAGAGACAACACAACTATCGGATTGGCACCACGATCTTTGCGATCGGTTCTGCTGTTGGGGTGTTAAAAAGGCACACGATCGAAGCAAACGTGCATGTGATATGTAGCACATTTCTTTCGCGCATATGGTGCTGCACCTGCCCGTCCAGAATCTGGCGGCTTGTTGGTTTGGAGAAGTTATCATGACGCTGATTGACCGGCAATGCCTTGGAATGGGTTCGGATCGGTAGGTTCATGTTTTAGTCGAGTGAATTCCGTGCATTTGTCGCGCCACAGCGGTAGACCCGGCAGCACCAAAGTCAAAACAAAAACCTTCCCCGGTACGGATGGCGCTTCAAAGTTCTTTTTCTTATTATTATTCTTGTAATTACGGCCTACGCGATCATGCCAGCCTTTTCAGGACTTGAGTACCACGTAGCCGGATAGTCATCTCTTGCTACGGCGGACGGTTCATACACGGTTAGAACCCACGACGAGCATGCAGATGTGCGGAATGATGTTTTAGCCGCGGGACCGCTCCTATCCAGCGTGCAACTTGCATACTGCCACACTGTCTCCTGTTCGATGCATACGCTGCAGGCAGGGGGAAGGATGCACCTCCACGATAAAAAAAAACACGGCCATGATCCAGCGGTAGACCTAACGATAGGCGGACTAGGCGGTCGCCGAATATCGCTAGTCTGTAGTATGCCGTATGTCTACAAGTGGACAGAGTATTAGCGACAAGGGCCCCCGGAAAGATGGTCTTTAGGGCTCCGTGGCTGGAGAAAACCATTTGCACCTCCCCTCCCCCCATGGCAACTACAATTTTAGGGCCTGTGACCGATGATCGTAGGGGTCCCATGGCCACCCCCCTTCCCGCCGGCAATATAAGTATACTGTTCAATCTCCCAACAGCTGTGTGCCACTACCCCCTCCTCCCTGTCTTCAGTTACCATTGACAGGGGCCTCAATTCGTCTTTCCGCCTTTCATGAACACCTTCCTTTCTTTGATCGATGGATCATAACATTTCGGAAAAAACACATTTGGCGACAGTTTTGCACACACACGCACGCTCATACCCTTGCGCAGACGGCTCAGCATATCTGTGTAATCTACAACATACGAAAGCAAAAGCTTAGTGTAACAAAGTTATGCTTAATGCTTAACACGTTCAGATCGATGGCAGGCCCCACTGCCTGCCAGTGAACTTTCCAGCCTGCGTTCTAGGTGTTGGTGGAAAGGAAAGTTGATGAAAATCAGCGCCGGGATGAACGTGTTAATGCGAATTAGGATTCAGCGCGTTTCACAGCAAATCCTCCAGCGTTAGCTAGCGATTCCTTAGTCATTTTTACATTGCAGCAATAGAACTTATTGCGCTTTTTTGGTTTGATTTGTGAAAATTCAAATGCATCGCAGCAGTGTAAACGGTTTTTTAAGCGCCACAGCAACTCATGAGCATTGTCCACACGCGAGAAAGAGATAGCGCTATGGAGGGAAAAAGCACGGACGACGGCTGACAGCGATTGGCCGTCTGACGCACCAACACATCCAAACCTTCGGCAGCGCGCTCAGGCGAGGGGAATGAGGCGGAGCCAGGGACGGGCAGCTCGACGAGCTGCTCGACAAATTTGCCGTTGGAGAGAAAAGGAAGGCATGATAAAATTCTCAGAACGCCATAACGCCTTCCGTCGCTTTGCGCAGCGGGTTTGGTGCATTTTCTGCGCTGGAAACTGCTCGAATTTGCGCAGCGGGGGGTTTTGGTGCATTTTCTGCGCTGGAAACTGCTCGAATTTGCGCAGCGGGCGGTTTACCAAAAACAGAAGCGTTTACAATGCGTTACTTTTCATATACAATTTTTTTTACGAATTTTTTTCGGAGTGTCTGGAAGCGGCTTCTAGCAATAAGATTTGTGCGTTATAGGCCGCTGCAAGAGACACCGAAAAACCACCGTAACGATAAATTTTGACAACCGAAAAGTAACACTTGTTACTGTAAACAAACGAAAAGTGAGTTTTGATTTCCTCAATTTTAACGAGAATAACGAGGAATATTAAAGTTTAATTTGTATTAAATTGATATTTGGCACTGCAGAAGCATGCTAACAGCATTTTTTGTTAGGATTTGGCTCGCCAACGAAATCGGTGTTCAAAAAAAGGAGCGTTACAATGCGTTACTTTTCATGTGTCAATTTTTTTGTGTCGCTACGGTGGTTTTTAGGTGTGTCTGAGAGCGGTCATAGAGTGGAGAAGTCACTCCCTATTATATTACTAATTATAAAACGATTAAATGATAATTTATTCTATACAAGCTGAATAACGTTTATTTTATTATTTGAAAACTTATGCGGAACGACAGTATGTTCGATATTAGCAGGTAAAAAAACAAATCTAATTGTTAACGATATATTTAATGCATTAGCTTCAAATAACATGTCTCGAAAACTCGATGGACGGCCAAGCTGTGCTTGAAGCGTTTCTAGACCAGCGATAAAATTTGTCAGGCTCCAAAGGTATGAGACCTCTAAAAAGCAATGTAAAAAACTTTGCGAAAAGAACCAGAACAACTTCTCGGTTCATTTATTCAATTAAAAGAAAATAACGACCTTCGATCCTCATATAATCAACATTCATCTGTTCTTTATAAATCATAATGAACTAAGTTGCTTATTAAAAGAACGTCACATTTCGAACGGCGGGTCGAAATAAGGAACGTTCTTGTAAGCCAGGTCGTTTATTTCCTCTAATACAAATACGAACGTGAACCGCATGTCCAGCAAGTTCACAAAAAAAGTTTATTTCAAACCAAATTTGTATGTTTTCGAACCATTACATTATTGATATAGTGTGTTGAATTATTTCAAAGTACTTGTAAAAGGCGTGTAACCATGCAATCCTGTATATACAAGCTTTCGTGACCAATTTCAAAAGAGGAGGTAAAATTTCAAACTTGACATGGTACGTTACGTATTTTATAGACAACGATCAGCCCCATTTACATGCGGTTTTACATTGGAAATGAGCCTTAAAAAACTCAATATTTTTTAAACTTTTGAAGGTTAAGCAAATGTGAACATTTCAAAATACATCGCAAAGGACTGTGGCTACGCTCTAAATCACAACCAGAGAGCACCACAGGACGGTAGTTAAAAGCGATTCTGAACCTTCCACTAACGAGCACAAAATGATTACGAGCCGTTGTAAATTAAGTGACCCATTTTATCTTACCAAAATAGGAAAAGCCACAGGAAACAAGTTCTTCAGAAACAAATTCAACAATCCAATAATCCTGTAGTTTCACTCGAACCACAATTACTAGGCGTTCTCTTTCTATGTGCTATTTTTTATGATTACATCCCAACAAGCACATCTAGATTAAACCCCAATCTTCAACAACGCCATGACAACTTTCACCCACCCTCGCCCGAAACATTTTAATATTCATCACTAAGAATTTGGACAATCCCGTCCAGCAGCAACATCATCATCATCCGCATCGTCTCAGGCAAAGTGGAACGGACCGGCCAGCTCCAACCCGGCCGCTCCAGTAGGTCAAAGGTTGGATGGGAAATAGCACAGCAAGTCCAGTAGCAGGAGCAAAACCTTGCCTTCGCCTTAACATAACCAAGTCGTTCCGTTTTGGGGGGGTAAAATTCATTCCATTCACATCGCGTCGAGCTTCACCCGTTCACCACTCGAATCGGAGAGATGCATTATTCAGCTGGCCAGAAATAAAAGCAAAAAAAAGCCCAGCTTCCCCTAAAAGAAATAATAGAAAATAAACTGAAAAAACAAATCCCTACGCCAAGGAATTGGCAAATGTCAACCTCGGACGCCCGAGCCTGGTGGGAAAAGTTTTGTGCCGTGGAAAGCTCTCCTGCTCCCCATCACCATTACCCCGGACACTTGAGCGCTCGTCAACTTTCGTTTCAATTGCAGCCGAGGGAGTTTTATTGATTTTCATACGAACCCAAACGGATCAGCTAGTGGGTGAGGCTCCCCACGGTATAGGTAACCGCAAGGACTATCGACGTCCACTGTAATGCGCTGGTCATTGATTTAAATGGATAAGCCAGACGAAAGGCACCGGTGCGCTTATCAACCGGGGACAAAGCATGGGCAGCATGTCGGCAAAGCGCTTGTCGTTTATTCGTCGTTGCCCGATGGGTGGCTCTTGTAATCGATAAAAGTGCGTCCTTGTGGCTTACCTACTGTCCCGACCAAGCATTCCAGATCAACCAGCCAGCCGGTGTGCGAAGGACGATTTCATCAGGGTCATTCTTCTTTTCCAAGCAAGTCCCACCAGCAACAGGTTGCCACGGAGGGAGGAAGAGTGAGCTGTGCAATGCTTGCTTCGATTGTGCTGTCCACAAACTTCCAAACTTCCAGAACCTCAGACAATTCGCATCAAATATTCACGCCCGTTAAGTGAAATCAACTTTTAATTAAAAGCAACACCTCCCGGCATGGGACACGCAACGCAATAGGACGAGCTGCCGTGTTTTTTTTTTTTCGGGGCAAACGGAAACCCGACGCCTATCTGGTAAGGTATTTAACTCCCTCGGGGTGGGGAGGAGGTAACATGAACCTAGAAATACGCAAGGTAAACAGTAAATCCCCGCGTGGGGACAGAAAGAAAAAAAAGAAAAACGCAAAGGATCTACCCTTAAAACCAACTCCCCTTCATTTCCCCACACATACACACACGACGTAAAGCTTTCCAAGGATTGAGTGTGTGTGTGTGTGTGTGTGTGTGTGTGTGTGGGGCGGGAGGGTTATTTCGCACTTTTGCGCAACATTCCCGGTGGTCTCGGCTCGGTGGGTAAAGGGAGAAGCACGTGAATTCGGGCATGGCATGGGTCGGGTTGGCAAACATTGCGCGAGAGCTTCAAAGGAAAGCTCGGAAAATCGGCCCGGGATGTGGGCGTACGCGTGCCGCCACCAGGGACCGGAGCGGTTCACGGCCCATTACGGACAGGTGTGTGTGTGTGTGTGTGTGTGTGTGGGTGGGTTGGACCGCGTTGGGGCGGTGGTTCTGAATCGTACAACCGGGCGCAACTGCGCATGGCCAGCCGGTATAGCGTGTTTTGTTTCGGCACTGTTTGTAAGCCGTGGTTTCTTCCGCTCGTTTTGGAAGATTTGGTGTGCTGCCTTGGGTAGAAAAGCAGGGGTAATGGGCCAGCCGGAGGAGGACGACCGCCAGTTATGGTCCAAAAATGTAGAAAGGTCGCACGGCCGGTATTGTGTAATTGGTCGCACAGCTACTTCGCCAAATACTTTCTCCGCACTCACTGGCAAGCAAGTCTAATGAGATTATTATTTCAATCCGTCGATGGGTGACGGTGTGCCCAGGGACGATGCCGGAAGTGTTGTTTTATTTAGGTTTTTTTTTTCGAGGATAGTGTAATGGGGTATGCTAAAAATAAGCTAACGCTGTCTACTTGTAAGCGTAACATTGCGAGCGTATTGCAGCATGGGAAATAATTTTAATCCATTATATGACATTAACTGGAAATAGATGATAGAAAGATGGGGGAAACCCGAAGCAGGAAGAATGTGTTATGTTCCGGAAAATCTTACCATTTACGTAGCGGTATCGTTGAATCGAGAAGCAATTGTTTGCTTCCCTCACGTCGTCAATGTTTCGACTCGGGGTACCGGATAGACGCTCGCTTCTAGCAGTTTTCCCAGCTAGTTCGTCCTACTCTGCCACTGCTTTTTCAATATCCCTGATGAGGCAGCTTGTGCGGGAAACTTTTCAAACACCGACGACCCACTGGACACACTTTAGTGACGCTTCTTTCCATACACAGTTTGTCCGAAACATGCGGCAGCCGGATGCAGTAGCCGGATGCCTTTGATTCTGATCAGACCGCGTTGCATCGCATATGCACCGACGATGGACACTTTGCATCGCTGTTTTACGTCGATCATTATGAATTACACACTCATTCTACTGTTCCCCTGCAACTCCTTACGCTTAATTGTTCAACTGTACGCTTCAGTTCAGTCAAGTACACAACTTCACACACGAAAAAGCACAAAATTCACAACACATTTAGCGAGCATGCGATGGGAAAACGCAGTAGCACGCACACAAATCGGGCTCGGTGTTGTTTTTCCCAAAAAAAGAAAAGAAAACCACAACAATGAACCGTCAAAGTTTGAACGTCAACTGCCAACGTAGGGGGAATGGTAGAATTTTGAATTTTTGCCGTAATTCTGGTAAAAAAAGGTGGCCTTAAAGCGAAAAAATATGTTATTTTAAATTATATATTACGATTTATCAAAGGGAACAAGTATAGAAGTTATGTTATTGTCTAGAGAAAATTACATTCTCTTTGTCATCCACGCGATCTACAAATAACGCCTTAATTTGGATATCCTGTCAAAGCGCGCCAACATGTCACCGGGAGTTTGTTTGTAAACAAAACTAAATTAGAGCTAAAAAAAAAAAAAATCCAATGCGAACGAAGCAATTGGTCGTTCATTTTTTCTTCAAGGACTTCAAGTGAGTAATTTATTGAGCTAAGTATTCGGAACATGTTTTACCCAAAATAAAATAATGAAATTCACGTCTCATGTGTTTACAGCGATCAGGTGCTAAAACATTCTTGTACTGTTGCTACGAACGTATCCTGGAGCCGCTTTTCACGTCGTTTATTGTCGGAAATCCCTCTAACAAGGATGCTGTTGGATGTAGTCATATTCAACTCGGTCGGAAAATAAAGAGCGGTAAATCAATTGTTTTGAAAACGAGGTGCAAGCATCATTAATTCGACGACCCTCGTCTTGAGCTAACTTTCAACCGGACATTCGTCCAATGGAACGGTACAAGTGTGGCTGTTTTGGCCACATCCAGCTACACTGTAAGCCGTGGTATAAACAGTACATTGCTGATCCTTGCTGCAAGGACAGGCATAATATCCGGAAGATTGACAATAACCGATCTTACGGTGAGACACGCAAAGCTCTATTTAATTCCGAGATTTGTAAGGCTCAAGGCCTCGCACCAGCGTATTACGTAAACACTCGAGAAATTGGCTGAAATGAAGAAATGGTTGAAATAACCTGAATTGTCCGATCAATGTAGAGTGGAATTATTGTGTTTGGAAATAAAAAAAAAGTTCAATGTACAAAACTAAACCTGAAGCGTTGTTCCAATTCGAAAATGTTTCATAATACACTTTATTGTTAGAAAAAAAATCGTACAAAATATAAAGCCCTTCCAATTACTTTGCACTTTAAAACCTCCTCACGGTCGACTGCATTCCGAGCGACTGTTTGTGATTATCCTCCGGTATGCGCACGAGCAGCGTACTCTTCGGCCCGGTCTGCCACATCACCCCATTGTCGTCGATGATGCACGTCTCCAGATTCAGCTGCCACTGGCCACCCAAGCTGACCGGCCCACCATTAAACGTGTGCGCCGTGTTGTTCAGCGCAATCAGGAAGCTGCCGCTCAGAAAGTCCCGGTGCGGTTTCACCACCTGCGTCAGCGTGAGACTGTCCGACAGCAGCTTCACATCGTTCGGCCGGACGTCATCAGGGTGGAGTTTAGCGTCAGCTGGATGCTGTTGATCGCCCGAACAGCGACGGCGTACGGCCGTAGTGCTGGATGACACCTTCCACCTTCACCACCAAATGGCTGTTCGGCTGCACAAACACCGGTTCACCGGTGGCGCGGGGCTGTGGTTCAGTGCCAGCTTCACAGACGTATTCTGCAGCACCTGGAAGAAGAAGCGCGGCGTACAGTGGGACGAACGGACCACCGTTTCAATCTGCTTCATCATCATGTCCGTGTGCTCGTGGGTGAGCGTTTTGGTGCCGCCAGGAACCTCGGCCGG
This sequence comes from Anopheles merus, assembly GCF_017562075.2. Taxonomy (NCBI): domain Eukaryota; kingdom Metazoa; phylum Arthropoda; class Insecta; order Diptera; family Culicidae; genus Anopheles; species Anopheles merus. The sequence continues at coordinate 22,013,652 of NC_054085.1, forward strand.
TATCAGCTGCAGATGTTTCAGCACCGTCCGGCACACAGAAGCAGGTAGCGCGTCTCGGGATGGCTCGATTGCGGTGCCACCTTCGGCGTTTCCGACGGGTTGATGAACGAAATCGTCTCGATGGAAAGCTGCAGCGTGGCACAGAGGTGCTGTACCGCTTCCAGGTGCTCCAGCGTGCCGGGATCGGCATCGAACGAGCTTTTGTACAGCCGGCCGTACGCATCTTCGCAGTTTTTCAGCAGCTTCACGTGCTTGCGCAGCTGGTTCGTGATGTGACCGTACTTTTGCAGCGGATCGCGGCAGTTTTGCGCCAGCGTTTGGGAAATTTCCGACGGCGGCGTGATGCAGAGCGTGTTCCGCGTGATCACCACACTGTGCAACACCTCGAGAAACGTGCACCGGAGGCGGATCAGCTCCGACTGGAACGCCAGCGGGTGCTGGGGCGACGAGCTGGCCTTCAGCGTGGACAGCGCGATGCAGTACAGATTGATTGCCTTCTCGAGCCGATCGATGAGCGAGAGGGAACCGGTCGCACCCGGCAGCGCCGCACCCGGTTCCCGCTTAACGTGCCTCTGGGCAAGCGCTTCATACTCCTGGCCGTGGTTAGGATGCACTCCGCCTTCGAGATCTGGCCCAGTGCCACCAGATAGAAGTGCAAGTTTTCCAGCGAAATGTTCCGCGACAGCTTCTCGTAGATGAGCGCGGCAAGGAAGTGCTGCCCGTAGCGGGAGGCCGAGCGGGCGATCCGGTACTGCGTCCACGGGTTCGTCGTCTGCAGCAGCTGCACAAAGATTCCGATCACGTTGTCCGGCATGAAGGATCCCAGCATGGCCTGCATGCAAATCGCGGCGAGCTCCACGATGTTCGTCCTCTCCTTGTCCAGCGTCTCCGGCCCGCCGCTCGACCGGGCCAGCGCTTCCAGCTTGCGCAGCAAATGCTGCATCACGCCACTGAAGGGGCTCGTGCCGGGTAGTTGTGTTTCGTAAAACTCGCACGACACGATCACGTTCGAGCAGATCGCACCGAGCGCCTCGCAGATCAGCTTCGAGTGGCCGGCGGTAGACGTGGAGTGCTCCTCGCTCAGCAGCTCCGCAATCATTTCCGCGAAGCTTTCCCCAAACTCACGGCTCGTCTTGGACAGCTGCACGCCACACTTCAGATACAGGCGGAAGTCCTTCAGCGAGGCCCTGTTCTGCAGCGATGCCTGAATGAGAAAACTCCAGATGCATGTCCAGATACTCGAGCACGTGCACCGGCGGTGGGATGTTCTCCGTGTGGCAGTACGTGATCAGGCTGGTGAGGATCGTCATCGCGCGGCCACCGCTGTCGTTCTCCTCAGCAGGCAGTTCTTGCACACGTCCAGTATCTGCTGCTGCTCCTCGTTCAGCATCGTGTGGCAGGTGTGAGGACACTTGGTGAGCGTCAGTATCACGTCCAGCGCCATGTTCTGGTTGCTGCACTGCACGGTAAGCTGCAGCAGCCGGCTGATCGCCGTCTTGGGCCACAGATACGCGCCCTTCTCCGCCAGCTTCTTCAGCGACAGCAGCACCGTACACTGTACCCGCTTGCGCGGGTCCTGCAGGTACACCAGCAGCAAATCGACCTGATCCGGTATGTCCACCAGCGTGGCACAGGACAGCTGCGACAGGGAGCGTATGATTTCCACCACAAACTGCTCGGACGGATACTTCGGCAGCAGATCGCGGCAGAGCGCGCGCACCAGTGCGGCCGTACTGGCGTCGTGGTGCATGTGCCGCAGCACCGTATCAGGTGCAGCTTCATGTTGACCGGCGTCTGCAGGCTCTCGATCATCGACGCCACCTTCGAGCACATGCCGACGGCGAACGTTTTCGACTGGGCCGCGAACTGTACGCTGGCGAAGATGGCCGCCTCCACCTCGACCGTATCGTGACTGTCCAGCGCCATGCGAATCGCATGATGGACGTGCTGCTTCTCCGGAATGACGAACGCCACTGCGCCGAGCGTGCGGAGCGTGAGGGCCCGCGCCACCGGATCGTTCGAGTGGATCACCATAAAGATGCGCTTCAGAAACTCGTCGATGTTGATGATCTTTTCCAGGTGCTTTTCGCTCTGCTGGCAAACGCGCAGTATCCACAGCCGGGACAGGTTCGAGCCGATGCGAAAGAACTCGGCCAGCTTCAGGAAGGACGAGTTGATCAGGATGGGGAAGGGATAGCGTTCGAACAGCTTGGGGAAGCGGATGATTGCCTCGCACTGGTCGCCGATCTTGCTCGACCGCAGGCCCTTGTCCAGCTCGATGAGTACCGAGTTCGAGTCGCCATCGGTTTCGTTGAGGAAGTTTTCGTTGAAATTGTTCACTCGCACGCTGATCATTGTGAGTTTTGCTGTTTTCTTTTCTCGCACGCACGCAGTTGCCGTCCGGCGTTGGGGCGGTGTTTGGTGATTTTGTAAACAAATGGTGAAAGTGTCATCGTGTGCGGGACCGTTCCCAAGTAGCAATTTGAAAAGCAGCGGAATTTCAAATGTGACCGTTATTTCGTTTGTTTCATTTCAAAAGCCAATTGGTTTGAAAAGTCACAAGGGATGCTGGCAACACAAAAATTCAAAATGATTAAAATGATCAAAAACAGTGGATTACGTTTGTAACCACCGCTGTTATCCAAATTTGAAATGGCATTGACACTCAGTGCACCCAAGTGCCACAAATCCACTAAACGACCACTAAACGGCTTCTAAACGACTCAAGTTCTCTACCTAAACGGAATATAGAAAGACTTCGTTTAGCAGACGCCAAACGACTCATGCATTCTAAAATAGCAAAAAAGCTGGTGGCGCTATCTGTTGGTGGATACCCCAACCAGTTGAGCTTCATCGCTTGGAGGAGAGCTTTCTCATTTCCTCTGTACTGTTGTATGGTTTCGCATTGAAGTTATGCATCGCTAGAACTAGAACGGCGATACGATTGTTTAAATACTAAACTCCAACGGAAACCACCAGCACTGAAGCAAGTGAGATTAGAGCAATGGTCATTGGTGTTGATACCCACGTATCTAACCACACGACCATAATATAGATTTTTGCTCAGAAAGTTAGAAGGCTATATAGGTCATAATAAATGCAACTTGTCGAAACACATTGCAAGAAAAGGATAGCAATATATGATGAGTTGTAATACGCCATCTATTGATCAAACCAATGAAGCTGTGGAGCTTTCATTTTTTTTCTATGGATATTCAATTTTCCAGTCGTTTAAGCTTAATCTGTGGCGCTTGGGCAGTTTAAAATTTTGTAAGATTAAAGTCTTCAGACATCCCAAATAGCCAAAATAGCTTAGGCAGCTAATTTCAGCAAACTAAAGATCGCTGCTTGAATTCGCCTTTTGCAGTAGTTGAACAGCATCAAAGTTCCAATTGGTCCTTCTAAATAGCGCATAAGCAGCTTCCTTATGCTACGGTGCCGGGGATTATATTTCTTTGAGTTTATTTTTAACCCAGCTTCATCGATGAAAAAACACAACAGGATTTGTTTTGTTTGTGTACATGTGTATATTTTTAAAAACCTTAATATTCATGAATTATACAAAATGTCCCACTATTTACCGTACAATCACAATCACCTCACTCAATATTCCTCCTTGAATTAACTTAACTAGTTTTTTGCAGCAGAAACGAGATGATTGACGACACCAGTCTTTGACACTTTGACAAAGGTCACCTCGTACCGATGTCATGCATTAAAAAGCTATAAAGTTCCACCAAGTCCGGTACGCTTTCTTAACAGCCTTCAAGTTCCACCGTGAACCATACACATCAGGCTAATCAGTTACAAGGTTCCTGAGAGTACCATGTGCCTGTTAAAACCCAAGCGCCACAGATTAAGCTTAAACGACTGAAAATTGAATATCCATATAAAAAAATGAAAGCTCCACAGCTTCATTGGTTTGATCAATAGATGGCGTATTACAACTCATCATATATTGCTATCCTTTTCTTGCAATGTGTTTCGCTATTATACCTATTATATAGCCTTCTAACTTTCCGAGCAAAAATCTATAGCATGGTCGTGTGGTCAGATACATGGGTATCAACACCAACGACCATTACTCAAATCTCACTTGCTTCAGTACTGGTGGTTTCCATTGGAGTTTAGTATTTAAACAATCGTATCGCCGTTCTAGTTCTAGCGATGCATAACTTCAATGCGAAACCATACAACAGTACAGAGGAATGAGAAAGCTCTCCTCCAAGCGAGGAAGCTCAACTGGTTGGGTATCCCACAAACAGATGGCGCCACCAGCTTTTTTTTGCTATTTTTAGAATGCATGAGTCGTTTGCCGTCTGCTAAACGAAGTCTTTCTATATTCCATTTAGGTAGAGTGCTTGAGTCGTTTAGAAGCCGTTTAGTGGTCGTTTAGTGGATTTGTGGCACTTGGGAAAGCTCCATAGTTCCGCAAAGTACCGTTTATCTCTTAATCAGCCATCGGCACGAGTTTTCGTTAAACAGCCCCGAATCAGCTATAAAGAACGAGCTGGCTATTTGGGAGTCTGCTCCCGAGACACGCGGTGTATGGGTTCCCAAGACATTCGCGTAGATAGAATATCCGTCTTATTTGAAAATTGCATTTTTTAGCCAAAATTCATTAAATAGAATGAAGTTTTGGTTGAGTTTAGCATTTTTTCGGAAATTAAATTATTTCTGGTTTTAAGCAATATACTATTATGAGCATAATAGCGTTTTTTAATGATTGCTGGAGAAAATAACACCAATTAAACATAAACTTTGATAATTATAAAATCGCATAACCGACAAATAAGATATTTAGGGTATAAAATATTCTTCCAAATTTCATATGAATTAAAAGTCGAATTCAGTGTTATTTGTTAAAAAATTAAAAAAAAAACAAATTGTGAAAAATTGAGAAAGTCCAACAAGCCTATTTCACTTACACATCCAGCAAGCACTGTAGCAGCCCATGATAGCACCGCCCCTGAAAAGGCCTTTTGCATTTGCTACTTGGGCGCTAGGCCGGAGCTGTCACTGAGGGCAGAAAATTTCTCCCGAATGAGTAATAAATGTTTTTATTTTGTTTGTGCACCGCGCGCTGTATGTTCTTTCCCCTGTTTGTTCGATGATAAAGTGGCTTTTATTCGCTTCAATTGATAAATGAGTCGCGCAGGTACGGCGATGAAAACGTGACCGTGCTCCCGCCCAAGAAACGCCTCGCCCAGAGTGCGCCTAACACGTGCTGGTGCATCGCAGTCCGCAGTCCGAGGGGTGTGGGCCACCCGTTGATAAGAGCGTTGATACGCTGCCTGCAACCACCGATGGTGAACTAATCCGGGGAGCTAGAGCGACAGAAACGACTAGGCACCATGTCCAACTATCAGCTGCACGCCAACGAAACCACCATCTCGATCCCGCGCATCATCACGGTGGACAGTGTGAACTACTACGAGATACTGGTGAAATGTGGCCAGGTCATGTGGACGGTCAACCATCGGTATCGCGACTTTGCCGAGCTGCACGACCAGCTCGTGTCGGAACGGGGCGTCTCGAAGGACAAGCTGCCGCCGAAGAAGGTGCTCGGCAACAAGAGCCCCACCTTCCTGAAGAAACGCCAGGAAGCGCTCGAGCAGTACCTGAGGGAGATGCTGATCTTTCTGAAGGTAACGATGCCGCGAGAGTTTGTCGAGTTTCTCGACTTCCACCGGTACGATATCATCTTTCTGGTGCAGCACCTGGCCAGCTCGCTCTTTCTGCGCGGGGACGCGTTTCTGGCCAAGTCGAAAAAGTACGGCTTCTCGGTGCTGGAGCTGCACGCGATCAGCGAGCGAATGCAGATCCCTTGCCCGCCGACCGAGGCGGCCTGCAGCAACTACAACTTCTCCCACATACTGGACTTTTGCGCCCAGCTCGAGACGATCATCGTGCTGCCGACCAAGAACAGTCTGCCCACGATCCTGTACGACGACGATACGGATAAGTACATCCCGCACGCGCTCCACAAACCGATCGGTAGTAGCAATCTCATCCCGGTGCAGCTGCGGTACGAGCTGAGCGTGTTCAAGGTGTTGCGTAATCTCATCATTTACGGCGTGCCGACGGAAAACATTCAAAATGTAGGTCAGTACCGTTTTCGCGCTGATAGGAGAGGGGAGGGGGTTTGGAATGGAGCAATGTTTTGTATGATGGGTGGTGGTGGTGGTGGTGGAGATTGTACTTACCCTTGCTTCACTTGTTTCGGTGCCACGTGTTTTTAGGTGCCTTGCGTGAAACGCTCTCAAGGATAGAGGTGTACAAGAGCGAAACGAAGCAAATCTGCCAAATTGCGCTGTGTGATAATGTCCACAAGGATGCGGCCGAAGACGAGCTGGACAAGTCGAAGGTAAGTTGAAGTGAAAAAAAAAGAAAAAGGCATTTTTAAAAATTTTAATTTTAATTAATTTACCTCACTTTTCCCTTCTTTGCAGCAGTGGAAAAACCTTCGCCACGCGGTGTTTAAGGAAAACCAGCTGACGGTGATCGATCGAACGATCCGGCTGTTTCCCACCGTCAAGGATCTGGTGCTGGACAAGAACAAGCTGGAAAGCATCGCCCATCTTAGCCACCTGAACAACCTGCAGATACTCAGCCTGCGCTGCAACCGGATAGCGCAGTGCGCGAACTGGCACGTCCAGCTCGGCAATCTGGTCACGCTGAACCTGTCCCAGAACCGGATACGCCTGCTCGAAGGGCTGGGCAAGCTGTACTCGCTGGTGAACTTGGATTTGAGCTGCAATTTAATTGACGATATTAATGAAATTGATTACATCGGTAATTTACCGCTGCTGGAGAATCTGCGCCTCATGGGGAATCCGGTCGCCGGTGGTGTCGGTAAGTTGTGGTCGGTATGTAGTGCCGCAAAATGTCACTGTCATTGTCATAAAAAAATCTGACTGGAAACAAAAGTGTAACGTTAAGTGTAAACGTAACGTTTGACGACACCCCTCCTATCAGCGTTACATAATTCATGGATGACGCCATATTGATAATCAGAGGTGATACTTAAAACGATTGGTGTGACTAATGAATACTTCGTGACATTTTTGCGACCAACGCTTGGTCATGAGTCACTACTTGATGACTTTTTTTTACTGTGATCAGTTCTGCAAAATGTCACCGGCATAGTCATGACAAATTCCAGCCGAAACAAAATCCATGTCAGCGTCAAGAGCAGTACTGTGATGATCAGAGGTAAGACTCAAACAGTTGCTGCGACCATCACATGCTTGGCGACATTTTGTACGACCAACTCTTGGCCAGTAATTTGATCGCGACATTTTGTGTCGGTGATCATCACGATTGTCATGGAAGATATGCGGTGCTTGCGAGAGGTCCCAAGAAACAAAATGAGCATGATTTTTCGCTCTGTGCCCCGAAAGACAATTAAAGCAGAGAGTGTGAGAAAGAATGCTCATTTTGTTGCTTGGGATGACACGCCAAGTATATTCTAAGAATGTCATGATTATCAACGACAGAAAATGTCATGATCACGTGAGTGACCAAGAGTTGAGTGCTATAAAAAATGTCACCAAGCATGTGTTTGGTCCACCAACTGTTTGAGTTTCACTTCTGATCATCTCAGTGGTTTACGTGAGCTGATTTGAACTTCGTTTCAGTCATGAGTATTGGTGATTGAAACATGGGCATTTGGCAGCACTGTTCACAGTCAGAAAAAAAAAACATTATTATGCTTGGGCCGACATTAAGCTCAGCTTGTCAGTTAGAGTTTCGCATTTGACTCAATCACTCGCATATCGCGTTCGCACTTTCATTGAGTATCAGCAATGAGCATCAACCTACCACAAATATGCTCATTGTTTTCGTTGGTCAACATCTCGTGATGCTCATGACATTTTGCACCACTGCAGCACATGTTGCTTCTTTCATTTTCAAACACTAATGACCGTTACCTTCACCACTTTTAGACTACCGTGCCCGGGTGCTTTCGCGATTCGGCGAACGGTTGCAGGAGATCTATCTGGACAATGAGAAGGGCAACCAGACGGAGTACGATATGGCGCTGGTGCTATCTGCGCTGCGCATATCGGCCCAGAAATCGCACCGCAAGCTGCACAGCCTGCTCGAACCGGGCGGTAGTACGCCCGCCGAAGAGCAGCAGGAGAAGCAGAAGAACGATACCGAACGTGCCGGACCGAGTGGTGGAGCGGGCAGTTGAAACGATGCTACATTCCAAGCAGGCCGAGCGGACCATCGTCAGCCTGCGAGAAACGATGAAGGGTGTTTTTATTGAACGTAACTAGTACAGCAAAGCTGGACGAGGCCAAGCATACCAGGGAGAGAGCGTGTGGGGAGAATGAAAGAGATATTTTAACACCCAACACAGTTGACCGGAACGGATAGAAGCGTTCGGGAAAATTATTATTATTATTATTATTATTACTATTATTTTATACTGAAATCTTTATAAGCCAAAACCGCCCCCTTCGTGACGTGCTCTTGGTAGGGCGAAAAGGGTTTGATGCAATATATATATGTATCTGTAACAGAAGCTCTCCACGTTCCTACTGGGCGCTTTTTCGTCATGTTCCGGATCGTGATATATCACTGAAAATTGGCAGCTGCAGAAAGCTTATTTAAAAATAATTCATTCTCAATTATTAAACATCCGAGGGACCTGATAGGATCGTGATAACAAAGGTAACAAAGCTCCGGTAAGGTCCGTTCAATCACACATCGATTCATTCCAGATCTTCTTACGCCGTTTCTTTTCTTTCTTCCCCTCCGTCTGCCCGTAGGGTATTTGCTTCATGTGGCCCTGCTCGAACAGCTGCGTCCGCCACCGTACCTCGTCCTCCATCTTGAGCACCGTGCTGACCGGTTCGGCGTCACAGTGACGCAACGTCACGGAGCAGCGCGGCAGGTAGCCTTTTAATCGGCGCTGCAAGAAAGCGACCGGCTGCACACCGTCCGGCAGCCGCCGGTACGCAATCATCGTGCCTTCCAGCGTGAGCACTTTCAGCCCGGGGAACAGTTTCGGCAGCAGGGCAAAGTTACCGCGCAACAGATAGCACCGGCGCAGTATTAGCTGCTCCACGTTTGGCATCGGTTGGCAGTGGTCCCAGGGGCGGGTGTTCGTTTTCATCCCGTTGATGGTTAACGTGCGCAGACCCGGCAGCAGGGCGAGGGAACGGAAGTGTTCGCGTATCGCTTCCGCAACGGGCGCCCTGGTGCGCAGCACTATCTCCAACTCCTCCAGCATGGTCAGGTGGCGGCAGAGCCGCGACAGCTGCGAATCCATGCTGTACTGTAGCCGGCGCACGTGCGCAAAGCCAGCATCGAGCCGGAAGCAGGTGCCGCTGTTGATGAGCTCGAGCTGCTGGAGCTTCGGCAGGTCGACGTGCCGTAGCCGACTTCCTTCCTCAAGGATGCACTCTTCGAGGCGCAGGAACTGTGGGCGCAAAAAAGGTAAATCATTATTTATACAATTAAATTCCTTTTCTTTAACGAAAACACTCACCTCCAGATTCTTCAGCTCGAGGATGAGCACAAACAGGGCGCGCGGAAAGATGACATCGCTTAGCGTGAGCCGTGTCAGCGTGCCGGCATTGTGGAGACACACCGCACGAAAGATCCGGTACGCAACCGTGCACGAATCGATGGTAAGGTCCTTGAGCAGCGGGGCACTTTGCGCGAACCGGTCCGCGGCCAGATCGTCCCCGCGCGTGTTTGGTTCGGGCGAGAGGGGACCCTTGTCGAACCGCTTCATCAGCAGCTTCCTTAGGCGCGGGAACGGCCGGGTAAGTGTTTGCTCCATCGCGCGCTCGAAGTAAAACCACACGGTCAGCTCGACCAGCTGCTCGCTGCACTCCATCAGATAGTGCAGGTCGAAATCGTTCGCAACGTCCACCGTGTAGCGCTCGAGCGCCGGCAGCTTTAGCTCGTACCCGTTCGTGTTGGCGAACAGCTGCCAGGTGAGGCTCGGGAGCGTACCGTGCTCGATTACCCAGCGCGGTGCCTTTTCCGGCAGCTCGTCTCCCGCCACCTCGGCCAAGACGGTAAGCGTGAGGTGCTGCAGGTTTTGCATGTTCTTTAACCGATCGGCTAGAAAGCGGCGCATCCGATCGAACGATGCTTTGATGTGGAGGCTCTTCAGTGGCAGCTCGCCGGAGAACAGTAGCTGCTCGGGTGTGAGCAAACCGGCAGCGCTCGCCGGCGTTGGTCTGGACGATGGGCCCGGCACATCGTTGGCAGCGGTTGCCTTCCGTACCATTTCGAGCACCTTTGCCTGATTGGCAGGGACCGGGTCGGAGCCACAGTCGTCGAACACGCAGTGGAACGCACTGGCCATGTACTGTAGGTGATGGCTCGCGATCGGCAGCCCGAAGCAGTGGCTATAGTTGAAGCTCATGCGCTCCTGGAACGGTTCGGAGCGCAAAATCGCATACCAGCGTTTGCAGACCAGCGCACACGGGAGCTGGTCTTCCAGGTAGAGGTGTTGAAAGATTTTACAAAGTATCTAAAATGGGCGGAAAATATTAACCGGTCGGCGACTAGAGGCACCTTTTGCACCATGCCTTTGTTTACCTCGTATGGCAAACGGTTTATGTGATCGATTTCGCACTCTGTCTGGTTGAGCGTATCCGAATCATCTTTTCTACGCTTTTTGCTTGATGGTTCACTACAATCAGCTGTATTTTGTTCCATTTTGTGAGATTGTGTTCGACGCTATTGCTTCTGCCGGTTCAATGCTAACCAAAACAACATACACAGTAAACAAAAGACTATGGTTCGTGGACGGTAAAGCAGCTTGACAGTTTTTGAAAGAACAGGGTTGGGATAAAATAGGACAGAAAAATAATTATTTCGCACGTTACATGATTGGTTATGGGATATGTGATATTAACTTATTTTTATTTGAATTATCTGCATTATTATAATGTTTTTAAACAGTTTACACGAAATTCGGATGGAAAAAATAATGGCACTAGCTCGCCCACTGTTCTGTTACATCGAAGCGTTACGAAGCGTTACATGGACAGTTGTGCGTGTGGCGGGAAAACAGGGTTTGGTTTGTATTTTATCCACGTTTTCGTTAATTGATTTTAAATTTTAGTTCAAAGCTTTATTCCAAATATTTTCAATTTAAAAGGGAAAAAGATTTTTTTTTTCGAAGCATGGGAATGTTTAGTTGACAATAGTTGCAGCAAAGTGGGTAGAAAGGAGGTGTCGTCATGTAGAACAATAGGGCATCGAGGCTTTAGAAAAAAGCACAAAACCAGGATCGACGGCAGTTGTCAAATGCGACGAATGTTGCTGGTATTTAGATATGATATATGAATTGTTTTCGTTTAATACACATTTTTTTAGCATTAAAAATTCGTATTTTGCATCCACACTCCATAAATCGACATTTTACACGTTATAATGTAGCTGCTGCCTGTAAACAAATATCGACGGCTGTTGTCGAACTGAATCTCAAAATAGCAACATGCCAAACGCTAAGAAGACACCTCCTCTATATTCCACCTTGAGTTGCAGTAAAGCTTACAAATCAAACCTTACTTTGAAGAAGAGACTTTCGTTTTCTTATAGGAAAAGGGAAAAAATGGGCATGCGGGGCAAAATTAACACCTTTTAGTTAAGCATTAATACACAGGCAAGAAACACATCGCTACTAAAAAAAAACTTGGAATGTTGTAACAACGCTAAACAGCAAGGACATAAGAAAAATATGTATTATGATTTCTTCTTTTTCTTCTTCTATGGTAACAACCGTTGTCGGTCAAGGCCTGCCTGTACCACTAGTGGGCTCGGCTTTCAGTGACTTATTGATTACCATAGCATAGCACTAATAATCTGAATGAATCTTTGAAATGAATCCTAATCTCCATTGGGCAGCAGATTCACGAATCTCAAATATTAATGAGTTTTGAAATGACTCGTTTCTCATAAGATTTACTTACTTCAAAAGATTCTTATATCTCGAAACATTAACGAATCTTTAGGGATTTGTGAAGTTCAAGGTCTAAAAAATTTCCAAAGATTCATAGAGCTTGAGCTTCCTATTATTATTCTTTTTGACGTAAGAACCTAACTGTCTTGTCACACAACCGGATATTGTATGCCCTTGCTTTGGAGAGACGGTCCATGCGATGCTTGAACCCACGACGGGCATGTTGATAAGACTATCTTGGAAATGATACGTGTCCATTGATTCATCACTCTCTGAAGATTTATGACACTTTATGGATTCATGAATCTTTCGAGATTAATGAGTCTTTGGACATTTGATTCGAGAATCGAATCACTAATCGCTGAAAATTCATACGAATGAATCTCACTAGTATTGGGTTATTGACTTAGTCGTCAACTCGCACGGCTTAACAACGTGTCCGTCGTGGATTCAAGCCTCGTACGGATCGTCTCCACTAACAAGGGACTGACTATCCACTCTGAACTCTGACGCTGAATATCACTCGAAAGTTTGTATAGTTTGTCATGACCTCGTGTAGGTCGTTAAGCCAAAAAGGAGAAGAAGAAGAAGAAGAAGCTTATAGACATGTTCAGTTTTCGTACGCATCGTATATTTACGCAATGTTCAAATTTTATACGCATCGTATGATCGCTCCTATTCTCGGCATGTTCTAGGTGACGATCAATCTCACAACCTGCGGCGTAATACATCTGGGATTTGTCAGACCCTTAATGATCACTTGATTAGTCGCTGTATCCGCTGTATTTCCGAGAAAAGGGCAAAATAATAGTATCTTTGTAACAAAATTGTATTGCTTTTCACCCGCGTCTCACCGTGCATGTAACAGATGCTCTGGAAACTTTATCCCGGCTGCAGACAGCGTGTCATACCCACGGGCCTAGGTTAGAGGAACCTCGGAAAGCCACCCAAGGGACAACAATTTCATTAGCTTCCCGTTGACAGTTTATGATTGACATCGGCAAGCGACGGGTTGTTCTCTCCGCCGTGCGCGATCAGTGGGGCGTGTGGGGCGGACGGTAACAATTAATCTTCACCCGCCCGGATCTTGCGTGCCCCTATCGGGATTCGTAATCGTCTTTACAACGAGACCACCCTCTAAGCACGGCCATAAATCTTGCACTACTATCCCGTTTCACCGCGGACCTCCCCAGCTCGCTGGGACGATCGTCGCGTCCGATATCCCGGTACCATGGCACGTTGCAGGAGAATTAGACCGATGGCGCATGGATGTGAGGGTCGCGGATGGCAGCGAACGCAAGATGAAAGGGAGAGGAATCAAGAGACAGTCGTAAGGGAAGGATTGTGACCAGGCGGACGATAAGAGGAGGGTGGTGTTAAGGGTTTCTACCTCTTGTGCTAACACCACCCGCCGCTAGAGTGCATGAAGAAGATGTCAGTGGGTAGCAGGGACCGTCAGATACGCGGAGAAGGGTCGCGGGGGCCCGTGTGACGGCACGGTATTCAAACACTAACGTTTTATGACACTCGGCCTTTGGACCTCATTTCATCTATTGCATCTATCGCCGTACGCGCCGGGTAATTTCCTAGATCGGCTGGTTGGGGAATTTCTGGCGTTCTGGGGTGTTCTGGAGCAGACATGCGGTAATTAGGATTCTTGTGCGATCTTTGCCCCTCCGCTCGTCGGCACTGTTGAACCGACGAATGTCGCAAATCAGAGCCAAAGGGTGAAATATATGTAACGCTAACGATCCATGTGCTAGGGAGTGTTCTACTATCATTTTGTGTTTTGTTTAGGACATTATTAAAAATACCTTGATATACCATATTGAATCATACCTTATTAGACTCTTTACAATCTTCTATATTCCCATGTTTTAAGATCATCATGGAAAATCAGATCACAGTTTCAGGTAGCTAGTTAAACTTCGATTCGAGTTTATAATTTTTTTTAAATCTTTTGTTTCAATTTCTCCATGCGTGTTTTGAATTAAATTTTGAGCCACGCATTGAATATCGAACCCAGTAGTGCAGTTATCAACTCGCAATACTTAACCAATGAAATGACCGTTTTGGGTTCTATTGCAGTATGGAGCTTACTCCTCATTGAACAACCTTTTATTCTCCTACAACAGCTCTGAGACGAACGTTTCAAGATAAAGTTTATCAAGTTGTTAACAACTGTACTACTTATTAATCATTTTCATGAAGGTGAATGTTATCAAATGTTTCAGAACTCATCACATCAGGATCAGGTCGAAATAAGGTAGTCAAACTCCCTGTCAAGAAAACAAAAAAAAGATCGCTTAATCGCAAGTGCGCTCCTTTTCCAAAGGGGCTTTCCATATATAACGTAGCAAAAATGTGTGTCTTCTTTTAATGTCATTCTCTGCAGAAGTGTAACGTAATTTATGGATGGGTATAACGCGCTGTATAAGTCTTTCCCCGAGTTCCGGAGACATTCGCGTAAGTCGAATATCACGTTTTACAGCCAAAATATACTTAAACAATAATGAGTTTTTATTAAATTTAGTTTATTTATGTAGTTTATTACTTACTTAATGCAGGATTCGTGTAGAAAATTAGGTTCTTTCTGTTTGTTTAGGGATATAAAGCTTTTGGAAAAAAAAATCCAATTATTTTTCATTTGGCAACTGATGAAGATAATAGTACTGATTTGACATATAAACTGTCAAAAATGAAATTTCGCGTAACTTAAGTGTCGCGTAACTCGGGAAAAGACTTTACATTCTTAAAACTCTTAAAAAATGTCAGTATCTCTTATGAAATTTGATAATTTATTGCAGGCAGATAGAATCCTTAAAAAAATTGAAAAAATTGAAGCTTAAGATTTTTAGAGTAGATTGCACCCTTCCGTGCTAGGCGCGTGACAGTGCTTCCCCGCTCGATCCCCGGTGATGCTTCATTTGTCTGCAAGCACAAAACCACCACCACCACTTAAAATCCCTCGGTGGAAGCATCCAGTTCCCTAAAACCTTACCGTGCTTACCGTACGCACAGGTGACATTAGTCGCCGCCATGCACCGTTCGCCGCCAAGACCAACTGCAAAATCAACCCTTACCCATCCACGCCTGCGCTGGCACGGTAGAGTTGAGTGGAAATTTGCAACAGTGAGTTGCACTTCACGCATCGATGCCAAAACCCAAAAAGTTGAACACACATACCCTTGTCTGCGGGAAGGGTTGGGAGGGGGTTGCCCGTCCTGGCAGCTAGAAGCAAAGAAGAGGGTTGGGTTCAGTAGATCAGTTTTCTGATTGTGCCGAAGCTGTCCATCCATCCATCGTTCACCCGTCGTGCCAGGCGGAACCATCGTCGTCGTCGTCGTCTTCGGTTGCGCGAACGCGCCTCATCTCGCCGATGATGACACGACACGATGGCAGCAGAAGGTGGATGATCGGGATGTGGAAAGGCCCTGAGGGGAAGGGCCCCCGGGAAGCATCGCCGGGTAAGTGTTGCGATCAAAATGTGCGTTTTTCGTCTTGTGTGGTCCCCGGAGCGACCGCGCTGGGTGGTCCGACGAAGCGGATCGGTTCGGCTTGGCTGTTTCTGCTTGGGCCGTTGTTCGGTCTCTTCTCTCCAGGCCCCGGCGGCCACACTGCTGCTTCGGCTGCTCCGGCACGCTGTCAGTGGTGTGCATTGTGTGTGGTCCTTTTTTTTTTGCTCTTTTTCTCTCTGTCTCTATCTCTTACTCTCTCAGTTATTCTCCGTTTCCTTTCGGTGATGCCCTGCTGATTCCGAGGGCTCGCGGCTCTCCTTTGCTCCTCGCACTCTACGTTGGACGACTACCAACGATTGCTCTCTTTTTACGGGAATTGGGATTTTTTTCGTCTATTCGGGTGAGGGGATGGTGAGAGCATGGGCATCAAGGGACGACCTAGGACACGGGCGGAAAATGAAGATATTCCAATGCCATCGTACGTTTTCGGCAAGTCAGCTTCAGCTGTTTTGTGCAGGACGCAAGAACGTATTAGCCCAAACGAAGGAACTGGTACTGAGGTCTATTTTGATGGTTTAGGTACGGGGCCCGGGTTTAGGTTCGTTGACATTCGTTGCTCTATTGCAAAAGCGTGGCGTTACGTGAGGTATGCGACAAACGAGGTTTTAGCTATAACTCTCTGCACATTTAGCTATAACTCTCTGCACAAGCATTTAATTAATAGTCTGAAGTATGTTCACCTGGGAAATCTACTCTCTACACTGTTGCGTATACGGGGTATACGTTTTTCGAGTCTATAAAATCAACTCCAACAAAACATAATCTCCACGGCTGACCACACATGATCTTGCACAGTTGTATTGGCGAGCACCTAACCTCGAGCTCGAATCGTTTTCAACGCTAATGTGTAAAAGCTACGACACTGGTTACGATCCTGTTGATGGTTGATAATTATAAGATTAGCCACACACACACACACACCACACATCGGTATAATCATGACCGTGGATCGTTATCGCCGATCGAAGGACATCAAACTCCAAACTGTTCTCCCCGCTCCCCTGCCAACGCCCGACAAACAGACCGACCGCTACGTTTTGCAGTGCGACGACAGGTGGTTTGGCGTGGCGTCTGAAGAAGCGTCTGAGAAACCTGTTGACTGAAGACGTCGACGACGACGACGACGACGACGACGACGACGACGGCAAAGAGCACCTAGCTAGGGACCCGTACCGTACCGGGGTATGGGCAAACCGGCAAACCGGTTGCATCTATTCCCGCTGCAAGGCACAAATCAGCTAATTAGACGTCTCTGGAGATGGTTTATTGAAAATTATCGCATTGCGCGCGTGGTAATGCTCGCGCGCGCGCGCCCGCCCGCCCGCTTCGAAAATGGAAATGGAAAACGATCGGGGTAATGGTGCGTTTGTTGTTGTCGTTTTTTTTAAAGAAATGCTATTACATTTATTTATTTCTTGGAAATAATGAACGCCATTTGTTTGGTTAGTTTATGACTTGCGTACTGTTGTGTGCGTATTGCTGGAAAGTTGCTGCTTCTTGAAGGAGAATAGATAAAATGGATTTTTAGTGCCAAAATAGAGGAAAAGAGGTCAACATTTTCATGTTCTGCACTTAAACAGTGCAACAAAATATCATGGCAAATAATTTAGAATGTAAATAAAATTCAAATTTTTCGATGAATTAGCTTTTGAAGTCGACAAATATTGAAATGGAATGAAAAGTTTTAAAAACATTTAGGATGTTTTTATTATTTTATAGTAATATAATTTAATATTTAAATCTACTGTGAATTTTAGTGAAAGAAGTAAATATAATCATAAATGTTGGACTTGACATTTCAAGCTAATGAACAAAATCATAGTAGATAGTGTTAAAAAAGGACGTAGGACTGACTATCCTGCTATGGTAACCATAAGTCACTGAAAGCCATGCTCACTTCACTAGTGGGTATAGGCAAGCCTTGACCGACAGCGGTTGTTGTGCCAAATAAGAAGAAGAAGAAGTGTTAAAGAAGAAATATGAGAAACAAAACAACAAATATTGATAATCAATTGAAACATATATTTCTTGTGTATTACGATACGAATGCGAGAAATACGAATACAATAATTTAGTCAAAACCAAATATTTGAAAAGATAATAAGGAGAAAAATGGAGCTACTGAGGGGATTAAAGCTGGTTAAACATTCAAAGGCTTAGCATTAAATCTTGGAAGAAAAGGAATAAGCGTTTTGTGTTTCATAGCAAGGAAATTAAAATTAAGGAAAAACTAATAAGATTGCAAACCACCAAAGAAAAGAACTAACTTCTTTGGTAGAAAGTAGTAACATTTGAAAAATAAGTAAAAAAATAAATGATGCCCAAAATAGATGACAAAAAAAGGTAATAAAATTAAATACAATAAATTCAATGGACACTATTTTGAACCTTTGTTACTTGCCAAAAATAACAAATTTCAGGATTTTGATCACAAAAACAAGTCAATAAACTGAAAATTGAGTAATAAAATTCATAATTTATAGTGACTTCTTGTCAATGGTTAGGATTGTAAGATTTAAAAAATGCTTTATTTTATCTACCCAAAGATAAAATAGCCTAGAATCCATCCAATTCTCTTCCATAGATAATCCGATTGAATGAAAAAAGATTTAAAAAATCAAGAGAAACAAACAAAAAAGACGTCCACATTAATAGGTAGTCCTGTGGCTTCCGTGTTACCTCGCGACATTCCGTACCCATTGCTAGCCGCACCGCGGGCACTATCGGGTCAATTTATCAACCACTTCATTAGAGCCCACCGAAGCAGCAGTAGCAGCAAAACAGCAGCAGGACACGGGACTGCAAAGCATTGCATCTTATTCTTCAAATTTCTAATACCCCCATTGCCTTGCCCTTTTCATCAGCCGCGCTGTGGCCCCCGTACGCCTACATTTTTTGTTGCTGTTGTTTTTGTTGCGGTCGTTGCTATCTTTCCCTTTTCCCATGTGTGTGTGTGTGTGTGTGTGTGTTTTTTTTTGGTTTTTGTACTCCTGTCTCTTGCTGCTCTTGTCCTCTTCGCTTGAGACACACATTTTGATCTAGCTACTAGTACCGGAGCAGCAGCGAATCGTAGAAGGGGCTGCATTTTTTTTCTTCTGTTTCTGTTGTACCATTCCCCCTTTACTTTATTAAGGCCACACCGCACACGAACACGCGCTACCGTATGATTAGCTGCGGCCCGTTGTGTGCGGCCGGTCTTCCTGTGCGGCCTGTCCGCTGCGCTGCTCTGGCAGCGTGTGTGGTCCAATAATTTTCGGCAACCCCATTTCGGGTTGACGCGGGCACGAGCGAGACAGTTCAACCGGTGATCGGACCGGGGAAGGTCAAGCCGCTAAACCCTAGCAGCGAACCCAGCCCGGGAGGCTTTTTGTGCGATCATATCGAAAGAGGGGATTTTGGTGGTTTCGTTTAAGACATTAATCTGTTTGCGGAGGGTGGACTCCTAGTTTGGTGTTCTGTGTGGGTGGCTAGACACGAACCGGCCGGCGAGGATGGAAAACCCGTGGTTCGAATTGTGTGGTTTAATTTAATTGTATTTTAAATCGTTTTTGTTCTGTGCCCGGGGTAGCATTCTTTGAATTGGGTATTAGATAATCCTACGCCTACAGTGGGAGAGATCCGTTGCGTAGCGTTAGTCATTGCGTATTGCAGTAGCTACACGGTTCGATGGTTTATACCACCAGGAATGAAATGTTAAAATTAAAATGAGATATCATTTTTCAAACATCTTGATGGAAGGTTTTGTGTTCGGATCAGATTGTAAAGAATGTAGTAGTGGAGTGGTTGTAATTAAGATGGGTGGATACATTTACTACATAATGCATTATATATAAGTTTCGTGTTAAAAAGCTGTCATTTTCCAGCTACGAAAAAGGTCAAAAATTTATCACATGCTTGACAAGACTTTTATGAAAAAAAAAAAACATACTATATCATACTTTTGAATTTCCATTGAATGAATACTACCATTTTGCAGTTTTTGATTAAATTGATACATTATTGTTGATATTGAGACAATCTGTAATAAATTTGTATGATGTTTAATTTTCTTGTATCATAGTAGTAGCAGCAGCAGTATTAATATGCAGTATTAATATGGTATTAAAATGTATTGGCATTGAAATGAGCTTTTAAAATATTAAATAGTAAGCTTAGGGTCATCCACAAACTACGACACGCAAAAAATCGGGCGTTTTCTGTTCTGCCAACAGGCTCACTTTTTGAGCCTGTCAGTGGTACAATGGTCAGCATCCGAGTTGTATGCATTTAACAATTACGTTCCGCCATATTGGATTGCACCATATTTTTTTAAATATGCATTTTAAAATTGTTTAGTATTTTTTTTAATGGGCTTTAATATATATATGAAATTTTAAAATGTAAATGTTATGAAAGTTTATAACCTTTCACTACAGAATATGTATGCGTCAGTCTTTTTCAGACTGAAATAATAATAATTTTGTTTTGCATGAGGTTTTATATTAATTGATTGAATGATTTTAGCCGCCAACTTTTAAAATCCGTAAAAAAAGGCTTGCTAGTATCGTAAACACCCTGCCCCTCCACATTCTTTTTACTTTGATAATATTTTATAATGAAAATTGATTTTAACCTTTGCTCTTCGTAAACACTTCCATATTGGTCAAATCATTCTGTTGTTTTTGTTTTTAACTAATATCGATAATTTTTTCCCTTTTTTAATAGTAATAATCCGGGCTGCAAAATGTCACTGTAAATGTCATAAAAAATCTGACTGCAACAAATTCCATGTCAGCGCCACGTACTCAATTGTGATAATCAATGGTGATACTGAGTGTTTTGAGGTTAGTTGGTGAGGAATAAGAGGACATGAAAGAGAGCAGATCATCGAGCGTTGCAGACCGTATCGGAAAGATCGCTGACAGAAACATGTTCATTTTGAAATTGGATGAACGCAACGCACATCACTAATTGAAAGGTATCGTTCCTATTCCTACGCGTGTTACGTGATTCATGGATGGCCCCTTGTCAGTGTAATCCGGATAGAGGATATTTTTGATTTTTTTTTTGGTAAGCGAATCCGTGTATCTGAGGTCGTTAGTATACTTGTTCGAGCTCCTATGATCCAAAGTAATCGCAAACGCAGAGGTCATCACGTACATCACGTCACATATTCTCGAGAAAGTACACAAATGCTAGAAATCAATTAATTTATGTTATAAAACCACGTCAAAAGTGGAATTATTAATCTAGCAATTTAAACGACGTCAAATTGTATGTTCACACTCCCAATAAGTACTTCTTCACCCTGTCTATTTGATAGTGCAACTCATTTGCGCAATGATTACGCAAACATTGTGTCCGTGTGACATAAACAAAGTATGTTGGTGGGACCGCAACCAAACCAGGCGCACCAAAAGCGGCAAAATAATCAATTCAACTCACATAATCATAGCCCAGAACGAAACCGCGCGAAACCGGGCGCACTACAACCCTTCAAACTCCTCTCCACTACCACCCCCAATACGCCCCCGCTGTACCGCGAGACTTTCATTCATTCATCATTTTTCCTCATCGCCGGAGGTCGCACTGTTCATTCTCTCGAGCGTGTTTCGTTTGCTTTTATCTTAAGATTTTCCCCCTGCGCGTCAAGAGCGTACGCAAGCCCTGGGCCGGCTCTCAACCCGTTTTTCCTTTCCGGTGCTTGGGCCCCATTCTTAACCCTTTGGTCACTTTTCGTTGCTTTGCCTCGTGTGCGTGTGTGTAGCAGTACGCCCACCACACACCACTCCACTGCCAGGTCAGCCGTCGCCAAGAATAATAATATTAATATCTAAACCGTTTCAAACATGACAAATTTAATTTCAATTTCAAACCCATCCGAACGTCGTTGGTGGTCTCGCGCTTTCGATTCCTGCACGACTCCTTTTTTTGTTTCTTCTGCTTTCCACCTACTTCCACGGCGTTGCTGCCGTGTTTCCACCACCAGTTCGTGCCTAATGAACGTCGCTTGTAATGCATGCGCCCTTCTGATGTTTTGGACCACGGCTGGTAGACACATATACCCCTTTTGCGCAGTCGTCTCTTGTGGGTTTATTTGTTTTTCGGTGCCTTTTCCGGAACTAAAGCGAATTCTGGGTGTTCACAGATCGAAGGGAAGTCCCTGGTAAGAGTGCAAAGCAGAAAATGTGTATAGAAAAAAGCTTTTGACTTCGACATTTCCGTTTTCCGACCATCGAACGAGGGAAGTCGGAATGAGTTGCTGTGTCCAAAACTCGCTTCTTGATCTCCCACCCAAACAACGGGCGATTGGGTGAGTGCTCCGCTTTTCTTTGTGGACAGCTTGGTCACTTTATTGGCGGGCGGGAAGGGACAGTTCTTTCACTGCGCCCCGAGTGCCCCGATTGCGACACAAACCGTTTCCCGCGCTCTCGTCCGGTTGGTGTTCTTCCATTCGCATGCGTTTGTGGGCCGCTTTTGGGCCGGCTGTCCGACCGTTCTGCCGGCCGGGCGGACATAAATTTGTACCAACTGTCGGCCGGTTACGTTTTCCGCAGCGGAGAAAATGGTTGCGCGGGCTGAGTGCGTGAAGGCGGTTGACAAACAGGCGGGCGCGCGTTCGCGATCGCTCACACCATATGCTAATCTTGCTTAAGTCCCATTGGATTAAGAAAATCCCACTTCAACCCGCTCATGGGGCACATGGCGGGGGATTGGGTTGTGTTGGGTTTAATGGAAAGTAACCGGAAATGTTACTTCCGCTTTTGGATGGGGCGATCCGGTCGGGATTAACAGCTTTCGTTCCCCTTTTTGGATGAGAGTTTAAACGGTTTTTGTGATTTCTTATGTTCGAAGCTGCTTTCCGTTCGAGATTTTATAGCCATTTGATTCGATACTTTATGTGGGCATGTTAGCTTTCATGTCACTTACAATCTTGCTTGGGTTTCTTTGGTCCGCTTGGTAAATACGCATTACATTGTATTTAATTGTTCTTTGATTCGAGATTTTTCTTTCACTTTTTTCACTTGTGACCTTTTTATGTCTTTGAATTTTTATGTATGTACATGTTTCAAAAATTTCTTTTATTTAATGTTTAATTTTTTATGTTTGAAGTTTTTTTTTTTAATTATCTTTAACTCTTTTATTAGCCTCTCTTTTATTACTCTTTAATTAAGATATTCGGCGGTTTCATGTTTCTTTTTTTATTTATTTGTTACCTCTTACAGTCGTTGCCGCCATATTTTGTCTCTGAGGTCTCAATTTTATGACATTTTTGACTCTAACGCACCTATTTTTGTCTGTAAGCCAAGATTTTTTTTACTTTTGAAGAATTCATGATAATTTTACAAATAATTTTAGCAGATGTAAGACAACTTTGATTTAACATTACAAAAACACTACGAAAGCCATAATTTTTTGTTAAAACATTTATTAAATTTAATAAAATCTCAAGACATTGTTTACACCTGAAAATAATGCATGCCAACTTCTACTTTTTTCACTACATCAAAACTTCCAAAATTAGCATAACAATTGTAATGTTTCAAATTCTTCAATAATTTTATTATACACAGTTTTGTTCCCGAAATTAGGTTAAATTTTGTAAAAAATTAAATTGACTTAAAACAAAACAAAAATTACAACGACTGTGTTTTGGTGCATGAAACGTATCACAAGCAGAATATTTACTTTTGAAATACAGCATTTTATCCCTTTTTTGTTGTGAGCAATTAGTACTCTTTTAAATTTCGTTTTATTTCTTTGTTATTATTTTTTTAAATGTTTGTGTTCTGATTGCTTAATGCTTGCAAAAGAACAAGGTTTTTTTGTGTTTTTAGTGCAAAAAAGATATGTTTAAAATTGTTTTAAATACCAAAGGTAATAATTGCAAAGTTCATGTTTTAGCTGATTCAATAATTAATTCAATATCTAATGAACGAAGAAAACGTTAAAACAAATATTAAGCAAACTATGTTTACACATGTGCTTGAAAGCAATCGGTTGAACTGTAAACCAACAACAAATTAAAGTCAAATCAGCAAACCTTCAGATCCCAAAAAGAAGGTAAACAACAGATTAAATCCATCCACGCGAAATGAAATAGATCAACAGAGCTTCCCGATCACGTACGCGCCCGGCCCAACTCTACGCCGGTGGTCAAACGAACCGAGCGACCACCACCACCGCCGGACACAAAATGGGAGAATGGAAGGGAGGAAGCCACCACCCATTCCAGCGCGAATCCGTGATCGATTCGGGAGTTTCGAGCAGGGTGGGGCCGGCTTTTCATAATCGCAAATAATTGCCCGACAAAACCCTGCGGTCGAAAACCAATCCCACTCGACCGCGGTCGAGTTCGTAGCGCCACCGGGCGGCCGGTCGCCCGGCTGCGAGAGCGAGCGAACGTGTCTTGGGAGCGGCGGTGGTGGTGGGTATCGAACGCGCTTGGGTGGCCCAAGAAAGCAGCACCCGGTGCACGATGGTGAGGATCGTGCGCGGCGCGGTTCGCTGGGTGCGCGCGCGGAAGGTGGAGTCGAAGTTTCCCGTAACAAATGAAGGGTAATTAGCCAAATGCGCGGAAGAACGGACAGGGCACAACAGAAAGAAAAACAACGGCGCACACAGGCCCCGGCGCCCGGGCTACCGTGGGCTGCTCGCGATCTTTACGCGCGATTCCTATACAGCAGCCGGGCGGCTATCGGGACCGGGACCGACGGGTAAAAGTGCAAAAGAAAGGCAAACGACGCGACTCACGTCACGTGCATCCTTTGCGAACGTTGTAGAACGGTAACGATTGTGATTCATTTTCGAGTCCCGGGAGCGGTTGGTTGGTTGTCGTCGGTGGCAATATTGTGGCCGTCGATCGTTTGCACTTAATCGTGTTTGCTGTTTAAGGGCAGTGAGCCACCATAAATCGTTTGATAAAGTGTGGCGTTTATTGAAAGATGGTAGCGGACGCGCTGTATTGTTCGAGGGCGTGTGTATTGATCATTAATAGAAAATTAATAATGATAATTTATAATCACAATCGGGGAAGTGATGAATAGATACGATTAGGTTCAGAAAATAGCGCAGAAGTTGTTTCAGGATAAAGTATGGCCAAGAACTAGTTAAAACATCATATTTATTATCTATATTACTGTTTTTTATTTTTTGAGACCAGCATCATGGCTGGAACATGTATAAACATATTATAACAATTCGCTCGATAACTTTCGGTTCCTCTCCTTTTAATTTAACCTTGAAGTACTCCATTCACTTTCTTTATCTAACTCCTTACCAGGCTTATATGATTTATTTTTTTTTATATAAAAGCTGTATACAAAAGATAGCCAAAAATAGATGCTCTGGTATGGTATGTATTCTGGTATTGAGAAAAACGTGCAATACACCTAGCAGCAGTAACTTTTGATCGCACTAATCACGGTGAACTACGAGCAGCATACAAGATGGACATTGAAGAGTTTATTCAAGACATAAGGTATAATATGGGAATTGGTAATCCAAATTCTATGTCAATAATGATAGGAATCTGAACGTACAATTCAATTGCTTGATTTTAATGAAGATTGCCGTCTATCAAATAAACAAAAATCAGTTATTCAGTTTTCTACGACGGCTATGCTGGAGTTTTGCAACCTTAAAACAATCCCGTCGTGGGTTTTTGTACGCTGTGGCCTGAGTTTACCACATGCAGGACTACAATTATCTGATAAGGGAGCTCCAATTTTTCACAGGCTATATCTTTAGAGACATACCATCTCTTCATTGACTTCAAAGCCGCATATGATAGCATAGCCAGGGTAAAACTGTACGACGCTATGAGCTCTTTTAGAATCCCGGCCAAACTGATAAGGCTAGTTAGAATGACTATGACCAACGTCACATGCCAGGTGAGGGTGGATGGAAAACTCTCAGGACCTTTTGCTACCACCGAGAGGGCCATCCGTGACTCGAGGGTGGAGACTACGGGAACCATCATCTATAAGTCAACCCAGATCCTGGCATACGCTGATGATATAGACATCATTGGTCTGCGGTTATCTTATGAGCCTGAAGCCTACCAAGGGATCAAGCAGGCGGCAGAGAACCTCGGATTGCAGATAAACGAGGCAAAGACCAAACTAATGGTGATGTACAGAAGTCGTCCCAGAATTCAACTATCTGGGGTCAAAAGTCAGCCACGACAATAGCATGGAAGCTGAGTTGCGCGCAAGGATGCTGGCTGCCAACCGGTCATTCTACAGTCTGAAAAATAGTACCTATATAGTACCGGTACTCACATACGCCTCTGAGACATGGACACTGTCCAAATCTGACGAAACCCTCTTAGCCGCGTTCGAGAAGCCGCGAGCCGCGATGCTCAGAAGGATACTTGGCCCCGTTTGTGTGGAAGGACAATGGAGGAGCCGCTATAATGACGAGCTATACGAGATGTACGGCGACCTCACTCTCGTACAGCGTATCAAGCTCGCCAGGCTCCGGTGGGCTGGCCATGTTGTACGCATGGAAGCGGACGACCCAGCCCGTAAAGTCTTTTTAGGCCGTCCACAAGGACAGAGGAGGCGTGGTAGGCCCAAATTGAGGTGGCAAGATGGCGTGGAGGCGTCCGCCATTAAGGCCGGGATAACGGACTGGCAGACGAAGGCGCGAGACCGTGAGCGGTTTCGGACACTCCTGAGGCAGGCCAAGCGCAAAGCGGTTGTACGCCGGATAAGTAAGTAAGTAAGTATATCTTTGGCGGCCGCTAGTCTTAAGGCGGTCTCGTGGTACAGCCGTCAACTTGTACGACTTAACAACATGCCCGTCTTGGGTTAAAGCCCCGAATGGACTGTGCCACCATACATAGGACTGACTATCCTGCTATGGGGGGAAATCAATAACTCACTGAAAGCCAAGCCTACCAGTGGTACAGGCAAGATCTTGACCGACAGAGGTTGTTGAGCCAAAGAAACAGAAGAAGATATCTTTAAAGGTCTGAGGCAGGCTTAGACCATCTAAGGTTGATGCATATAATACGAAGAAGAAGCATAAATTCAATTTAATTTCATTCTGAATTCAATTGAATTACATATAAATAACTTCCTTTCATTTTATTTGTTTTGAATAATATTTTGTAGGAAATAATCATTATTACAGTTATCATTATTGCGTTGAATATACCCAACTTAACCGTAATGCAAGGTGTCTATCCCGAAATTTCTTAAAGACATCTTATAAACTTTCATTTTAATTATTAAGGCACAATTTTTGAAGAAGATTATCCTTTCTCAGAACAAAAATACTACTGCTTTTCGAAATCATTCTCCCGAATTTCGGTAAAATCATTATAATAATGTTATAAACCGATAATAGGTGAACATTAGCAAGATAGGCAATTTATGAGCCCGCAGCAGAAAAGCTTCCCATCGGATGATTTATAGCACTCCCCCTGCCGCCTCTTCCTACCGCAAATCCCCTGCGTGTAAAAAAAGATAAAAACCCACCTAACTAAATGAGACTTTAGCATTAATGGTAAACATGAATGCGAATTTAATACTGTCTACACCCTGTGTCCCCCCCTGGGTCCAGCCCCGGTTATCGGACGCAATTTTACGATGTTTAAAATTAGCAATTTCCTTTTCTCCATAATTTTCATCCATTTCGCGGCCTCGGCCTCGGATCAAATAGTGCCGCAAGGAGTAGTAGTGGGTTGCCGGAGAGGCAGGGTGTGGTTTTATTTATCGGTGATTGACAGTTATCGTCGTTTGCTGATGAGTTTTGACTGCCAATTCGTGGTCGCCAATCGGTGGTGGTGATCTCACTGTCCCGCGCGGGAAAGGAAGCGCTCGGCGTGTTTCGGTTTTGATCACGCATATGCTCCGAAGGATATGTGGGGCCTGGGTTGGCATGGGCATTGGAATCGGTCGCGGTTCCCGAGCGAACCTTTCATTCCGAGAAATGTGCTCTTATGTTAATCGGCCGTGTTCGGTTGTGGTAGACACATAAAAAAATGCTTCAACCGGTGGACGATTGATGGCTATATTTATTGAGTGTTGAACGCGTACAGTGATGGTGTAGGGATTAGACTGCCTTTTTATTATGATTATTATTGTGTGGGAGGAGGTTGAAGTTGAGCGGCTTAACGACTTGAGGCAGTTCATTTGAAATTTTGTTGAGCATGGGAAAAATGAGGGAAGTTTTGCCGGACATACCTTTGGTCATTTTATGGAACAGGAAATAGAGACTGTAAAATGTTTAACCCAATTCCAAAACATTGTTAAACGTATGGTCTAATGCCATAAAAAAAAAATACGATCAACATGTGGCAGCCAGTTGCGCAGTGAGTTACGGAGAGGCATAGCTTAAATGAGCGGAACTCCAGACCACACACATGCTACGTGGCACAGTTTCGCAAGCAACCCTGAAAAGTCCTTGGAAGGTCCTTGTGCGAATGCTCCAGTAATGTCAAAACCGCAATAAACACTGTACCCTACCGGGTGTCTGCAGTTTTTTTTCTCTGCCCTGTACTTAATCCTCCCGAGGTACGCCAAGGGCACGATTGTTGAGCAAAACAAAACAAGAACTACCAACTTCCAAGCCGCTGCAAGCCTCTTATCCTTATCCCGGTTCTGCGTTCATGCCGAGCAACGTCAACATGTGCACACGGTACGCAGATTTCCAGAGACTCCTTCGAAAGCGCAATTTTTCTACACAGTCCTTCTTGCAGCCGAACAAAAGGGGACACAATCGTTATCCCTGTGGGCTACCCGCAGGGAAAACACGGCTAGACACGCACAAAAGCGAGAAGCGAGTAAATATTTGTGTTTGTGCCAAAACAACAAAGCCCGCACGGCAACAAAAACCCTGCTGAGGAGCTAAGGTACCAGTCGTTTTTTCTTCGGCGAAAAGAGGACTTCTTCGCAGTAGGATGCTCTGGACGAGTCATAAAACGAGGGAAGAAGAATGTGTACATCTACGTGTGAGTGTCGAAGCGAACGAGAATTGAAGCCGTACGAGCGCAGCATAGAATGTGTTGGCTTTTGGCACCTTTTTTACCTTTTTGGCTTGGCAAGGAGGACGAAGCTGTTTGCGCTGCCACTGTCCTTTGAACGATCATATTGAGCAAAGGAGATGCTCGCACGGAACGAGAAGGATAAGTCGCTTTTCAAAGGCAATATTTGTGTGTAATACTCCACACGGCGGGTTCGGTGTAAGATCGAACGATCGTTGCGCGTATATTTGTCAAAACGTGACAGTTTTTCATAACAGACATCGACACGATACAATTGATGAAGAGTGATGAGATATCAGGTTTTTTGGTTTTGAATTTTGGGTTTTGAGTTTTGTTCATTATTTACTTTAAAGCTCAACTCAATGAAAAGGAGCAAACATTTGAGCATGGGAAAAGATCAAATTCTTTCATTCAGTTTGTGATCGATGCCGGTGGTTGGAAATATTCAATGCAATGTTTTGGATACTTAGGTATTAGTATGTACTGATTAATTGACAGATGTTTCCCAAACATTGTTCTCTCTTATTGCTTCATGAGAATACGCCGCTTGAAGTGTTTGAATGTTTTGAAATTTAACAAATCGTTCGTTTTATGCGGCTTCTTGTGAGACTCATATTGTAATAGTTTCTGTCATGTTTGGCAGATGGCTTTTTTATGAAACGTTCAAGCATTTTTGTCTTCAGGGTGTGTGTCTTCAGAGTCGGTAATTTGTAACACTCGCGTTTAATATTCTTCAGTAAAACTGAACTCTACAAATCCTGCGCAGCATTGTAGATCCTGAACTCATTTGAGAGTCGTGAAAGTTAGCGACTAACTGACATAAAAGACACCATCTTGCAGGATTCAAAACGTTCATTCATACTTACTTATAGTACGCATATCTATCTATTTTGGTGATCAAGAAGTTGTCATTCTTAAACAAGTAGTTCCTTTTTTTCATTCCAGTTTCTCAAACTTTAACTATAGGCTATTGAACCCAAATATTTTATCTCAGACTTACGTGATACAGGAGAACTTCTTTCCTCTCTCTCTCTCTCTCTCTCTCTCTCTCTCTCTCTCTCTTTCCTATCCCCAAACTAACACAGTGTTGGACGTTGTCTAATCTGAACTCTTGCGGTTTAGCCCTCTGTTGGGAATTACAAAACCTTGCATGTTGTTCTTAAATATTTAAATATGTCTTTGTTGCTGTGGTCAAAACATTATTGTGCTATTTTGAGCTGAGTTTGGTTTTCTAGTTGTTCCAAAGAATACAATATTTGTAATAATTCTATGTAGAGCCGATGCAGATATAAACTCATAGACAAGAACTGACATACTGAAGCGATACAGTGCAGGACTGAGGCTAGAACGAAATACTAGTTTCAAAATCCTGAGTACAAATTGGGACATTTGCAAAGACCTAAAAAGGTACCAGACGAGAGATTAGGACCGTAGTGTATTCTTGTTATTAAGAGCAACATGGCAGGCTTAGGACATTATACTAGAAGGATACTCTCCGGAATTTAGACTACGAATGTTTTTCTATTCGGCGTAACGTCCTACGCGGACATGCCGGCCTATACAGGCTTTCGAGACTTAATTCATTACCACGCTGCCGGATAGTCAATCTTTGCTACGGGGGGACGGTCCATTCTAGGGTTGAACCCATGACGGGGATATTATTGCATTGTTCGAGTTAACGACTGCCCCACTACGAATGATACAGGGATATAAAAATCAATCAAAACCGTAAACATAGATGTCAGGTAGAACATTCTATGCTAATTTTCATTTATTGGAGTTCAAGAAAATGAACTCCAAAAGGAAATTTTCAAGTTAAAAATTAGTAACCCTATCAGCGAAATTGCTAGAATATAATATGCCTGTTTATGTAAGCAGTTTTTCGAAAACAATCCACAAAACTACTACGTCATCAGCATATTTCCCCCGAAAAACCCTCAACCAAGCGATCGTTATCCACACGACGAAACATCAACGTTCGGTGTACGAGTGTGTTTCCAACTGCGTCCACTTTTACCCCGCTCCTCACCTGGGCGTCCGAAATGTGACAAATGGTATGTCATTAGACGTTGTCGCATCCAATCGGCTACTGGAACTGAACGGTCGTCGCGTCGACCACCAGCCAGCCTACCTTTACCCATCCGACAGTGAATGGGCGCCCCGTTGATCGATCGGCAACGGACGCCACTTACGGAGGAAATGTATTTTGCATACGGGTTGATTCTCTTCGTTGCCAACGAATATCGGGGGCTGATCAATTATTCGACGTAGGTGGCATATGGGCAAATGTCTGTATAGACTGACCACGGCAACAGCAACAACCGCAAGCAAAAAGCGCGCGCTCCACCGTACACCATTTAGAGAATATTGATGGCTCAACGGGCCGAGCAGGGCGTTGGATGGATGGGTGAAGCTGGCAATTAAGGAAGCGGGAAGAATATAAAGTGCAGTGGGTGAGATTTCATCGGTAAGCAGCAATAATAATCCACCCATAAATTGCACAATTTTTTACCGCTCTTGCATGTTGTCTGTTGCCCGACAGCGGATGTCTGTATTTCGGTTCGGCAAGGTAGACGTTTTTGGAGATTTCTTCATGTTCGCATTGAGCGCTTCTTGGGCCGCTGTTGCCGTGGCAGTCGATGCGCGAAGAGTTGCTAATTTATGAAACCAATAAATCGGACTTTTTTGGAGCTATATGTGTGGTTCCCCCGTTTTTTTTTTGGTTTTGGTTATTTTCCTCTTTAGCTGGAATGTCTCAGTGTGGCGGCAGTGCACGCGAAGGACAGGACGGTAGCGGCAGAACTGGCGTCTAATAAACCTGTATTGCTAATCTAATGCTAATTAATTAGCCGATTTATCCTAATCCTTCCCAAGCAAAAGCATCGAACGCGCTCGGTTCGGTTCCGCTTGGATATGGTGGCTGGTGGAAAAGAAAACTCCGAAAACGAGCAACGCACACAAACAGCACACAGCGCTTAAAACGTTCGCTGAATGCGTACGGATACCCAAAATCGATGTTGATAATAACTAAAACCACTTTTTTTTGCCGGCGATCCTTGGCTGCTTTTGTCGAAGGGGGGGGGGGAGGTTTTAAGGGGGGAACAAAGTGCCGCCCGGACGGTGCAAAGACGGTGGAACGAATCGTCGATCGTCGACCGATCGTACCGAAATGGTAAATAATCGCTAAAGACCACACAGCACAGCAAATTGCCTAAATATTATGGATGAGTTCATCTGCCGCCGCTTAATCCGTCTACGAATTTCTGTACCTCTGTCTGTAGAGGCACGGTTGAGGAGGGTGAGTTGGGGGCTGGAAGAGAAGTTTTTGTTTTCGTTTGTTGCGTGCTGCTTGTTGCGTGGATGGTGGATGTACCAGTGTGCCAAAGGAGTTTCGCCATTTCCATTTAGATGGCAAAAGGTGAAAGGATAAGGACGAGTTTGCAGTAGTGTTTGAAGCGAAGCAAGCAGAGACTCTCGCAATGGTAAAGATTGAAGACGCTTGATCTTCAAGGTATGCCCTGACTTATTGGAAAGGACACTGGTGTATGTTTGAAACAGAATAAATCAGCTCATGCTGGAATAATTTAATGAAGGAAGTGAACAATTTATTTCATACATGTAAGATTTTTAAATAAAAAGAGATTAATAAATGATAAAGTTAAACAAAAAAATATAAAAGATAGCCTTAAAGCTAAATAAACTATCAAGAAAAGCATAACGAAACAGTAACTGAAAACTCCACAAAAGCAAGTGAGAGAAAACTTAAAAAATCATAAAGTAGCAAACAGATAAAACCTGATAAATGCAGCAGCAGGTGTCATCTTCGTTCTTATTTATGCTGATGCTATTTACAAAAACATCGAAATATGTTTAGTTTTCTTAGGATCAATCTGAAGTAATATAAAAACCTGAAAAAATAAAAACAATTAATAATGAAACTAAATATGTTAAAGAAAATAAAACACATGGAAGAAATGAATTAAACACGAGTACATTCAGAAAGCTTAATAAATTAGGTAAAAAAAAGAGAATAAATCAAGCATAAAAACTAGAAAAATAAAGCTAATTGCACACAACACCATAAAAGTGTAAAATAACACATAATAAAAGTGGTATTTGGCTAAAAATGAGCAAATGAAATAGAAAGCTTTAATACTGATTAATATAAAAAGGGTAGAGGTTTATGTTTTGTGTCCCTAATTCATGTAAAATCGTAGTAAATTTTAAAAAAATGAAACAAATTATATCTTTTAAATTCAAATTCATTTCAATTTCAAATAAAAAAAAAAAACACCAAAAAGCAACAAAAGCTCTTCTCCGTTTTGTCATAAATCTGTTCGCTTAACGTGCACACCTTGTCACACACACACACACCGGCCAGGCGCGGCAGTCCCACTAGTCGAAGAAGCTACCCAAATTTATACGCAATTTGTTGCGGAGCAGCTTCTCCTATATGGCCCAATAAAAATGTTTTCACCAGCACTGTGCAATAAAAACAATCTCGCCACCCCTCCCCCCTTTTAAGACCTAAGACCGGACTGAATTAAGCATGTCGCGCTTGTCGTCTCTCTATCGACGGGCTTTATCAGCCCGGGCGCATGATAAACAATTGCCACAGTGCGCGTATCCAGCTGAAACGTTTCTTGGTTGGATTTGTAGGTGCGGGGCAGCCTTTTCTAGCGTGATCTGCACGTGTCTGCCAAAGGTTTTAATGATTTTTCCCCCGTTTCGACATGGCAGCTTATCGGTAGTGCTGCTGCCGATGCTGCTGCCACAGCGACAACGAGACGGACCAAAAATATCCAAAAAAAAAAACCAAAACAAAGCAGGCTGCTTCCCTCCGGATACGTTGAGTCAATCGGTGTGAGATGCATGGCAACCGCCGATTGCTCCGTTCCACGATTCCGGGGCCCTTCTCTCTTCCTCTCCCTCTCACATGCTTTGGACTGGCCTTCGAATATGTACGTATGGTTTTTTTTTTGTTCGTTGCTGTCGCTGTTGTTATTTCCTTCGCATCCATCGGAGACCACCCAGGATGATTTTTTGACTTTTATTATAAAAGCGCACGGCATTATGCTGCATATTATTATCCCAGGGCAATGCTGGGTGTGTTTGTGTGCCGGTGCGGTGAGGACGTTTCCGTCCCATCGCCCGTGGCCAGCCTCTTGCCGTCATCTGTTGTCAGGTTTGCTGTGCCTGCTCCTGCTGGCAGACCCGGGAACGGTTGTAAGCAAGCGAACGTTTCACTGTGCGACCAGCACTAATCACTTTAATTTCAAAACGAGAGCTTAACATTTAAAACAAGAATATTTTAAAGAAAAAATCAATAAAACAAAAGCTAAACAGTAGCTTTAAAATGCCGATTTAGCTTCATTTTAACCTAACATTTAATTCGTCTCTACACATTTATGATGGTTTAAAAGGATAATTGTGAAACAAATTGCACAGCTTTTTCGCTTTCATTGCACGGGCAATAAATATTACAATTAAACAACGAACCAAAATACAAACCACCAGCTCGCAGGATACAATGTTTCACTGATGCAAGAGCTGAAACGCGGCGGAACCGTGGCGTCTCAGCAATTAGTTGTGCAAGCTGTAACGGACCGAGCCGAGCCCAACCCTTTCTGCGTGCCCGGCAGCGGAACCGATGTGCAGAGCGTTGAACACAGAATTCAAAGTGCACACGGTAGGCACTCCAGCAGCACAAAAGCACACCCATAAGCAAAGACAATCCAAAAATCCTTCAAAACTGAAAAAAAGGAAAATAAAGCAAAAAAAAAACGGTACAAAATGTTTCTGAATAAAATCTCCCAGCCAGGTCAGCAAATTAAGAATGGTTCGTGTGCGCGGGAAGGGAAACATAACACAACCCGAGCAAGAAAGACATACTGGCCCAAATCGTGAGCTTTTGAAGCAGGGCAAAGAGCGCCAAGAAGCTTTGCTTCCTTCCCCGTGCCGCGCGCCTGTGCCTGTCCATTAGCGGGATGTGGAGTTTTCGCGAGCTCTCGTGCTTTCGGGATTTTTCTCGATCGTCTGTACTCTCGCAGTTTGGTTTGGTGTGTGTTGTTGTGTTGGTTGTTGTTCTTGTTGCTTAATTTGCTTTCCTTCTGACAAGAAATCAGGCTCCAGCCACATTCACCCGCCGGCCATGAAACGAATAATTTGTTACAGTTTTTTTTGTTTGTTATGTTTGCTCTTTCTTCTGCTCCTTCCAAGTCCTTACAGCCACCCCCAGTGCGTCCTTCGGAGATGGTGCGGAGTGCTGATCGCTAGCACAGGTGGTGGCCGGGGCTGGCGCTCATTGGTGTTTTGTACTTTATTGAAAAGAACTGCACTCGGCTCCGCGAACGCACGAACGATGCATGGGGGGCAATGGGGAGCAGTCCCCGTAAGAACGGGACTATGGGTAATGGGATGAAAATATGTACGCACTGTTGCGAGACATGATCAAATCAACGAAATTGACATAATTGCGGCAATAATTGTACAATGTTTGTTTGATTTCGTTTTTTTGTTTTCCTTCGTGGTGGTGGTGGTGGTCGATTATTTTGGCGACTACAAGATTGTTATCGTTGTTTACCCATTCGTTCGGGTGTGTGTGTGCGTAGTAGAAGAGCAGGACAAGAAATGTTGATTTCAATCATAAAGCTATTATCAAGAGGAAATGTAGCTTTTTGGGGAAGGAATTACGTATGATTTAAATTTAATTTATTTTTGGCGAATTGTGAAGTATAAATAGCGTACATCATTCGAACACGAGAGTGATCTGATCGTATTTAGCGAATTAATTAAGCTTTCTTGAAGAACGTTCTAGAGAATTATTCTGAAATAATACTCATGTTCTATTTTTATTACACTTTTTTATTGAAGTTATGGAATGTCATAGTAGAATGTCTGGTGACATGTGTAGTAGGATGAATCTAATTAATGAAATATAATACGAAATCATCATATAATCAAAATATACAAAACAAATTAAAATCAAGTTTTAATGCACTAAAATAATGAAAAAAATAATTTTTGTAATTTTATTTACAACCTCAATTTAAAAAAATGCCGCACTAAAAAGAGTCATGAAATGTTATTACTATATCGCTTACAAATAGTATTTTTAGACGATTTTTAAATGCATTTGTTAGAACAAAGAAACCAATTTTTCGAAGTGTTTTTATAATTATGGAACGACTCTTATTTGTTTTTGTAATAAGCCTTGTAATAATCGCTCTAAAATTTGAAAAAAATGTACAAAGATGCGAAATAGTAGTTTGCACAATTTATAGATTTACTGATTTTATCTATCTCTTCCGAATTTTCCGAAAATCGCGAAAAACGACTGTTCACATAGTTATGGTAGGCGGTGTAGACGAGTGAAAATTGATAAATTGAATGATCACTGTAGTTTAAAAAAAACCCTGACAAAATTATAAATAAGGCAAAAATATCTCAAAACTCATTAGCAATAAAATAAAAATAAATAAATATTTAAATAAATAAATAGTCGCGTTCTCTTGCCATTATACTTGTTTGCTCTTCATTTTGCAACATCCTAAGAGTTGGTTAATTTTATGTCTACTTTATTGGTTTTTTTTATAGATCAAATTAGTCAGATTTATCGCTACTCTGCCCGTTTGCATATTTATTGAATCATTTTAACAATTATAAAAATAGTTATAATTAACCACCGTTTAATTTAAAGTTTGTTGATATTATTTCATTGTCTGTTTTATGAATCGATTGCGTTAGATGCAAAACAGAAGGAATGCTAAATGTCATTTTTAATTAGAATTTTCTTACAGTTTCCTTCTACCGTCAACGCGCGTTTCGATTTAAATGCCAACGGCGAACTGTACGAGCATCTTCCACATTTCCGCCACAAACGCATTTCGCATGATGCTGGTGCTGGATGGTAACTAAAAAGACTTCGTACCCAGTCCGTTACGGCCAAAATTCTCCGAAGTGGCGTGTCGTAATTTTTCACCTTAAAAGCAATTTCCGCAAATTAATTACCCTGCACCGAGTTCACGCTGAAACGGTTCCAACCCGGTTGTCGGCTGCTCAATACGGCGATTGACGTATGCGAGCTAATTAAAACCAGTACCAGGTTGTCCCTTTTTCGGCAGAACGTTGTGTTTTGTTCCCCCTGTTTTATTTCATTCAGCATTGGCAGTGCGAAATCGTGAAATGCACCGTGCTGAAATTTTACCACTTCACACCACCGCCAAATGTGGCGAAGAGAAGGTTAAACGGTGTCAAAACGTTCCACTTTGGCAGACGGTGCATCATCGATTTTGGATGCAGTGGCGATTTTTTTGTTGATTTAGTGGTATTTTAACTATTAAAAGGCGTGTGCCATAATTTATAGTTTTATAAATTCCTCAATATGCTTGTTTAAATGTCTTTAAATGCTTTTATATAAACTAATTCAGATTGGCACGGTATGTATTTAACGCTAACAGTCTCAAGTGCTGCATATTATCGATGTTTTATTCAATGTACGTGGATCGTTGGTCTCGTACGGATACTTTCAGTTCTCCGAAAAAGGGTAAACCTCCCAGCTCGACTCGACTTGTCCGCCACAATCCTCCAGGAGAAACCAGGCCAATTTGGAGGAAATAATAAAAAAAAAAAAAACAACAAAAGTAAATACAAAACCAGCAGTTGACGAAAGCGATTGAACCGTACGTGCTGCCATTCGCTTGAACGGTGATTTAT
The DNA here is from genome assembly GCF_017562075.2 of Anopheles merus. Taxonomy (NCBI): domain Eukaryota; kingdom Metazoa; phylum Arthropoda; class Insecta; order Diptera; family Culicidae; genus Anopheles; species Anopheles merus. Next base: position 22,050,796 of record NC_054085.1, read on the forward strand.
GCAAATTTGACTTGCGCTGCAGTTTGCGCCCCTGTTTTCAGTTCAATTTTAACCTTTCTTCTGCTACCCGTGCCGAACGCGCCCAACCTTAGGTGGACTTCCGGTGGCACAAATTGGCAATTGACCATCATATCTGGGCAACCGGATCACACAGTGGAATATGCCAGAGGTTTGGCAAAAGCTGCCCACGACTTTGCGAATGGGGAGGGAAGAGGGTTTGGGGTTTCAAGCGCTGTTCCCAATTTGCCAATTCTGACGACAGACGGGAAAGGTTAAACTTTGCTAGAAGCGGTTTGTAAAGACGAGCGCATTTTTTTAAGGAGTGGGCAAATGTTAATCTTTCAGACATTTAGACGTTGAAATGAGTTTGTATTGTGCAATGCTTAGACCAATGCTTAAACAATAAGTACATTTGGAATACATGAAATGTTATTGAAGTTGCTCATCAAAGCTGGGTTCGTCGCTTAAGTCTTTTGTAGCTTGTATGAGGTTTCTAGCTTTACCAGCATTGAAGTCTTCTGTAAATTTAAGTCAATTCGTATAAATAGCAGCTGTCTAATGCTCATACCGCTATTAGTATTTATTTTTTTTTTATTAAATTGAACATTAAGTAACGTGACGCACGTTCACTCGATTTATTACAAAACAATACGAGCCGGGTGTGTGAAACTTGTCTGCCCGTAAATTGAGCTCGAGTACATTTCCTGCGATTGTAATTGATTATTGTTTCTGTTTGCCGTTAACAACATCACTGGTAACGTGCTATATTAAACTCCAGCCACTTTCCGTATCTCACAGCGTCGGACGACCAGCAGTGGGTCATCACCCAAGAAGTCATGAATTCCATTTTTGGTACGCTGCAATACGCTGTCGTGCTCTCGGTACACCGAATTGGACAACTGTCTCGGTCACGGTAGATAGAAATGAAAGAAAGAATGTGTATTCCTTTTATTTCTTGCTTTTTAAAAAGGAATCCAACTTAAAATTGGACAAGCGTAACGCATCGCAAACGATCAAAGACACGTTGCTTTGAAGTGGTCATTTCACGCACTGTCAGAGCCCACCTGATGTGACATCTTTGTTGCAAATGGTAGTAGTCATCGTTTCGTAAAACTGTGTCTAGAATTTTCTGCAAAGAGAACGAATGTGCCAACCGCACCAATTAATAGAGCCATTGCGCAGCATCCCGAAAAAAAGGAACACCACAATGAACCATTTTTCCCAAGCCGATAATCGATGGGAAGGTTCGGGTCTTTCACTCCAACAACCTAATTACCCGTCACCGAGCGATCCGGTGAAGATGTGCGTAAAAAGTTACCAATGTTGTGATACGATTTCTCTACACACCCTTCCCGTGCGTTACTCTCCCTTTTTGGCTTTACGCAAACTTTCTTCCCTTTTTGCGGCATAGTGTCCTTTTTTTCTTCGGCAGAGAAGAAAAGATACATTTATCAGCTCTGCTCAATGGACGGTATTCGATCGGGCTTTGATCCTGTACCGACAAAGGATGGGAATACACACACGCACGGGCTCTGTTGAGACGATCGGAAACCAATGTCTTTTACTTAGGTCGTCAGTAAAGTTAGTCGAACCCTCGGCCAAATCAGTCGGAAGCGGTTGGAATCGTACCTGGTGATAATTATGTTCTCGATTGATGTTCGGTAATTTATTCAGTGATTGTTTCTGACAAGTCTATTTAAGTGTGCCGGTGTGGGCTGTGTATTTGCGGCAACCTTTTAGTTGCGATGAGCGGAAGATGTGTCTTCTTTTTGCAACCTTCCACGAACGTTATTTGGGGCGTTTCCACTGCCAGATTAATGCATAGTAAGTATTGTTATTATTGTAAGAAATAAAGAAGCAGACATACTGCTACAATAGTTTAAATCACATGTTAGTGGTCTGAGTCACGGGGCGGTCCCGTGGTACAGTCATCAACTTGTACGACTTAATACCATGCCCGTTGTAAGCTAGGATGCTTCCAACCGCACCTATAAAGTATACTCATGGTTCAATGTTGTGTGTAATTTATCTTTGTACTTCAATAGATTTGGTTCTTGGCCCTAATTTCGATATCTCTCGAATTGGACTTACTATCCCGCTATCGGGATCTGTCGTATTTGTAAAATCCAATTCTTTGAATAAGTTCACGGCCTTCATCCAGAGTCTTAAAGTCCAGCGTCTTATGGAAGTAATAGTTTCTGTGATTGTGTTCGCTTAGTCTTTCCTTTGAACAATATAAGGAGATCTGAAGTTCCAACCAGGCAATTTGCACTTATTTCCCTTAGGATTATCCGCGATCCAGTCTTCATTAGGATTCAGGCCACTTTCATATGATCCAACGTTTAACTATTCCATATAATTCAGCGATTTCTATCGATTGCAGTTCACTTCATTTCAGTTTGGTTTCCTGTGCGAATTGCTGACTACAATGATGGCTATATTGCGAGTCTTGTAGGTATCTTTTCATAAATCACGGTAATTGTCCACCTAACAGCTTCATGATCGACCAAGAAAGATAATCAAATCAAATTGGAATCATATCAGTTGAACGGATTTTTAAAACTTTTCCTGGCTGTCATTGGACATTCATTGGATGTTTCTGCTTCTCATAGCTTTTTTTCAAACGTTTTCTCAAACGTTTAAGCAAGCAATTCAATCAAAATCCCTATGCAAAATTAGCGAAAGCTGTTCCAGCGGTTGCATATTTCGGGAAAAAAGGAAGCACTTAATGATGACGACTTTCGAAAGTTATCATTCATAAAACGCACCGGTACGGCACTGGCCCGCGTCTAAACGGATGCAGCAACAGACGAATCATTTAACGGCTTTCTAATGATTGGTGAAAATGATGGAGCGCACAGTGGTGGACGGTCCATCCATTACGCTACATCCTGTGCGAAACGGCCACAGCCGGTGGGTTCATCATCTAATTTGACCATAAGTTTTGGCCAAACACTGCAAATCGACCCAGTGCGGCGAAACACTTTCCATTCGGGATTAGGTTTGGGCTTTTATTGTCCATCCACAGCGGGCCAGGCTCGAGACGCACAAAACCACACGGCGAGTTGTAATAAAATATAATTCAACGACATTCGGATTGTCATTTACAACATCATCTTCGGTTTAACGGTCGAGGGGGAGGGGGGGGGGAGCGAGGGAGGAAATGAGAAATCAGAGAACACCATCTCCATCCATCCGCTCGATTAGCTGTAAATTTGTTCGTTGTTTTGTCGTAAAGGTAAAGAAGACATAAAACACGACCATGTTGAACGTCGTCGCCGTCGCCGTCTTGGTCGTCGTCGTTGGTCCAGGTTCGGGTATCTTAATCGGTGTCGATATCGCGGGACCACCCTCCATTTTTAAAGAGATAGGGTGTGGCCTCCTCCGTAGCCCTTGTTCGAGCGAAACCGAGTGGTCATTAGTCCTAGAGCGTAATAAAAGGAGAGAAATTAAAAAACCACGTGAAGAAACGCACACGAACGACCGGGGCTGATAAGATACGTTACGTGTTCGATCCAGACCGACCTCGCCGCTCCGACTACGTGCACTCGCGGCCCGATCTAGCCGGCCCGCGGG
>NC_054085.1:22054471-22101971 GCF_017562075.2 Anopheles merus
CTCCTCTATATTCCACCTTGAGTTGCAGTAAAGCTTACAATCAAACCTTACTTTGAAGAAGAGACTTTCGTTTTCTTATAGGAAAAGGAAAAAATGGGCATGCGGGGCAAAATTAACACCTTTTAGTTAAGCATTAATACACAGGCAAGAAAAACACATCGCTACTAAAAAAAACTTGGAATGTTGTAACAACGCTAAACAGCAAGGACATAAGAAAAATATGTATTATGATTTCTTCTTTTTCTTCTTCTATGGTAACAACCGTTGTCGGTCAAGGCCTGCCTGTACCACTAGTGGGCTCGGCTTTCAGTGACTTATTGATTACCATAGCATAGCACTAATAATCTGAATGAATCTTTGAAATGAATCCTAATCTCCATTGGGCAGCAGATTCACGAATCTCAAATATTAATGAGTTTTGAAATGACTCGTTTCTCATAAGATTTACTTACTTCAAAAGATTCTTATATCTCGAAACATTAACGAATCTTTAGGGATTTGTGAAGTTCAAGGTCTAAAAAATTTCCAAAGATTCATAGAGCTTGAGCTTCTTATTATTCTTTTTGACGTAAGAACCTAACTGTCTTGTCACACAACCGATATTGTATGCCCTTGCTTTGGAGAGACGGTCCATGCGATGCTTGAACCCACGACGGGCATGTTGATAAGACTATCTTGGAAATGATACGTGTCCATTGATTCATCACTCTCTGAAGATTTATGACACTTTATGGATTCATGAATCTTTCGAGATTAATGAGTCTTTGGACATTTGATTCGAGAATCGAATCACTAATCGCTGAAAATTCATACGAATGAATCTCACTAGTATTGGGTTATTGACTTAGTCGTCAACTCGCACGGCTTAACAACGTGTCCGTCGTGGATTCAAGCCTCGTACGGATCGTCTCCACTAACAAGGGACTGACTATCCACTCTGAACTCTGACGCTGAATATCACTCGAAAGTTTGTATAGTTTGTCATGACCTCGTGTAGGTCGTTAAGCCAAAAAGGAGAAGAAGAAGAAGAAGAAGCTTATAGACATGTTCAGTTTTCGTACGCATCGTATATTTACGCAATGTTCAAATTTTATACGCATCGTATGATCGCTCCTATTCTCGGCATGTTCTAGGTGACGATCAATCTCACAACCTGCGGCGTAATACATCTGGGATTTGTCAGACCCTTAATGATCACTTGATTAGTCGCTGTATCCGCTGTATTTCCGAGAAAGGGCAAAATAATAGTATCTTTGTAACAAAATTGTATTGCTTTTCACCCGCGTCTCACCGTGCATGTAACAGATGCTCTGGAAACTTTATCCCGGCTGCAGACAGCGTGTCATAACCCACGGGCCTAGGTTAGAGGAACCTCGGAAAGCCACCCAAGGGACAACAATTTCATTAGCTTCCCGTTGACAGTTTATGATTGACATCGGCAAGCGACGGGTTGTTCTCTCCGCCGTGCGCGATCAGTGGGGCGTGTGGGGCGGACGGTAACAATTAATCTTCACCCGCCCGGATCTTGCGTGCCCCTATCGGGATTCGTAATCGTCTTTACAACGAGACCACCTCTAAGCACGGCCATAAATCTTGCACTACTATCCCGTTTCACCGCGGACCTCCCCAGCTCGCTGGGACGATCGTCGCGTCCGATATCCCGGTACCATGGCACGTTGCAGGAGAATTAGACCGATGGCGCATGGATGTGAGGGTCGCGGATGGCAGCGAACGCAAGATGAAAGGGAGAGGAATCAAGAGACAGTCGTAAGGGAAGGATTGTGACCAGGCGGACGATAAGAGGAGGGTGGTGTTAAGGGTTTCTACCTCTTGTGCTAACACCACCCGCCGCTAGAGTGCATGAAGAAGATGTCAGTGGGTAGCAGGGACCGTCAGATACGCGGAGAAGGGTCGCGGGGGCCCGTGTGACGGCACGGTATTCAAACACTAACGTTTTATGACACTCGGCCTTTGGACCTCATTTCATCTATTGCATCTATCGCCGTACGCGCCGGGTAATTTCCTAGATCGGCTGGTTGGGGAATTTCTGGCGTTCTGGGGTGTTCTGGTGCAGACATGCGGTAATTAGGATTCTTGTGCGATCTTTGCCCCTCCGCTCGTCGGCACTGTTGAACCGACGAATGTCGCAAATCAGAGCCAAAGGGTGAAATATATGGCTCTGTAACGCTAACGATCCATGTGCTAGGGAGTGTTCTACTATCATTTTGTGTTTTGTTTAGGACATTATTAAAAATACCTTGATATACCATATTGAATCATACCTTATTAGACTCTTTACAATCTTCTATATTCCCATGTTTTAAGATCATCATGGAAAATCAGATCACAGTTTCAGGTAGCTAGTTAAACTTCGATTCGAGTTTATAATTTTTTTTAAATCTTTTGTTTCAATTTCTCCATGCGTGTTTTGAATTAATTTTGAGCCACGCATTGAATATCGAACCCAGTAGTGCAGTTATCAACTCGCAATACTTAACCAATGAAATGACCGTTTTGGGTTCTATTGCAGTATGGAGCTTACTCCTCATTGAACAACCTTTTATTCTCCTACAACAGCTCTGAGACGAACGTTTCAAGATAAAGTTTATCAAGTTGTTAACAACTGTACTACTTATTAATCATTTTCATGAAGGTGAATGTTATCAAATGTTTCAGAACTCATCACATCAGGATCAGGTCGAAATAAGGTAGTCAAACTCCCTGTCAAGAAAACAAAAAAAGATCGCTTAATCGCAAGTGCGCTCCTTTTCCAAAGGGGCTTTCCATATATAACGTAGCAAAAATGTGTGTCTTCTTTTAATGTCATTCTCTGCAGAAGTGTAACGTAATTTATGGATGGGTATAACGCGCTGTATAAGTCTTTCCCCGAGTTCCGGAGACATTCGCGTAAGTCGAATATCACGTTTTACAGCCAAAATATACTTAAACAATAATGAGTTTTTATTAAATTTAGTTTATTTATGTAGTTTATTACTTACTTAATGCAGGATTCGTGTAGAAAATTAGGTTCTTTCTGTTTGTTTAGGGATATAAAGCTTTTGGAAAAAAAAATCCAATTATTTTTCATTTGGCAACTGATGGAGATAATAGTACTGATTTGACATATAAACTGTCAAAAATGAAATTTCGCGTAACTTAAGTGTCGCGTAACTCGGGAAAAGACTTTACATTCTTAAAACTCTTAAAAAATGTCAGTATCTCTTATGAAATTTGATAATTTATTGCAGGCAGATAGAATCCTTAAAAAAATTAAAAAAATTGAAGCTTAAGATTTTTAGAGTAGATTGCACCCTTCCGTGCTAGGCGCGTGACAGTGCTTCCCCGCTCGATCCCCGGTGATGCTTCATTTGTCTGCAAGCACAAAACCACCACCACTTAAAATCCCTCGGTGGAAGCATCCAGTTCCCTAAAACCTTACCGTGCTTACCGTACGCACAGGTGACATTAGTCGCCGCCATGCACCGTTCGCCGCCAAGACCAACTGCAAAATCAACCCTTACCCATCCACGCCTGCGCTGGCACGGTAGAGTTGAGTGGAAATTTGCAACAGTGAGTTGCACTTCACGCATCGATGCCAAAACCCAAAAGTTAAACACACATACACCCGTACTCCCTTGTCTGGGGAAGGATTGGGGGGTGCCTGTCCTGGCAGCTAGAAGCAAAGAAGAGGGTTGGGTTCAGTAGATCAGTTTTCTGATTGTGCCGAAGCTGTCCATCCATCCATCGTTCACCCGTCGTGCCAGGCGGAACCATCGTCGTCGTCGTCGTCTTCGGTTGCGCGAACGCGCCTCATCTCGCCGATGATGACACGACACGATGGCAGCAGAAGGTGGATGATCGGGTGTGGAAAGGCCCTGAGGGAAGGGCCCCGGGAAGCATCGCCGGGTAAGTGTTGCGATCAAAATGTGCGTTTTTCGTCTTGTGTGGTCCCCGGAGCGACCGCGCTGGGTGGTCCGACGAAGCGGATCGGTTCGGCTTGGCTGTTTCTGCTTGGGCCGTTGTTCGGTCTCTTCTCTCCAGGCCCCGGCGGCCACACTGCTGCTTCGGCTGCTCCGGCACGCTGTCAGTGGTGTGCATTGTGTGTGGTCCTTTTTTTTTTTCTCTCTTCTCTCTCTCTCTATCTCTTACTCTCTCAGTTATTCTCCGTTTCCTTTCGGTGATGCCCTGCTGATTCCGAGGGCTCGCGGCTCTCCTTTGCTCCTCGCACTCTACGTTGGACGACTACCAACGATTGCTCTCTTTTACGGGAATTGGATTTTTTTCGTCTATTCGGGTGAGGGGATGGGAGAGCATGGGCATCAAGGGACGACCTAGGACACGGGCGGAAAATGAAGATATTCCAATGCCATCGTACGTTTTCGGCAAGTCAGCTTCAGCTGTTTTGTGCAGGACGCAAGAACGTATTAGCCCAAACGAAGGAACTGGTACTGAGGTCTATTTTGATGGTTTAGGTACGGGGCCCGGGTTTAGGTTCGTTGACATTCGTTGCTCTATTGCAAAAGCGTGGCGTTACGTGAGGTATGCGACAAACGAGGTTTTAGCTATAACTCTCTGCACATTTAGCTATAACTCTCTGCACAAGCATTTAATTAATAGTCTGAAGTATGTTCACCTGGGAAATCTACTCTCTACACTGTTGCGTATACGGGGTATACGTTTTTCGAGTCTATAAAATCAACTCCAACAAAACATAATCTCCACGGCTGACCACACATGATCTTGCACAGTTGTATTGGCGAGCACCTAACCTCGAGCTCGAATCGTTTTCAACGCTAATGTGTAAAAGCTACGACACTGGTTACGATCCTGTTGATGGTTGATAATTATAAGATTAGCCACACACAACACACACACCACACATCGGTATAATCATGACCGTGGATCGTTATCGCCGATCGAAGGACATCAAACTCCAAACTGTTCTCCCCGCTCCCCTGCAACGCCCGACAAACAGCACGTTTTGCAGTGCGACGACAGGTGGTTTGGCGTGGCGTCTGAAGAAGCGTCTGAGAAACCTGTTGACTGAAGACGTCGACAACACGACGACGACGACGGCAAAGAGCACCTAGCTAGGGACCCGTACCGTACCGGGGTCTGGGCAAACCGGCAAACCGGTTGCATCTATTCCCGCTGCAAGGCACAAATCAGCTAATTAGACGTCTCTGGAGATGGTTTATTGAAAATTATCGCATTGCGCGCGTGGTAATGCTCGCGGCGCGCGCACGCCCGCCCGCTTCGGTAATGGAAATGGCAAAACGATCGGGGTAATGGTGTTTGTTGTTGTCGTTTTTTTTTAAAGAAATGCTATTACATTTATTTATTTCTTGGAAATAATGAACGCCATTTGTTTGGTTAGTTTATGACTTGCGTACTGTTGTGTGCGTATTGCTGGAAAGTTGCTGCTTCTTGAAGGAGAATAGATAAAATGGATTTTATATTGACAAAATAGAGAAAAAGAGGTCAACATTTTCCTGTTCTGCACTTAAACAGTGCAACAAAATATCATGGCAAATAATTTAGAATGTAAATAAATTCAATTTTTTCGATGAATTAGCTTTTGAAGTCGACAAATATTGAAATGGAATGAAAAGTTTTAAAAACATTTAGGATGTTTTTATTATTTTATAGTAATATAATTTAATATTTAAATCTACTGTGAATTTTAGTGAAAGAAGTAAATATAATCATAAATGTTGGACTTGACATTTCAAGCTAATGAACAAAATCATAGTAGATAGTGTTAAAAAAGGACGTAGGACTGACTATCCTGCTATGGTAACCATAAGTCACTGAAAGCCATGCTCACTTCACTAGTGGGTATAGGCAAGCCTTGACCGACAGCGGTTGTTGTGCCAAATAAGAAGAAGAAGAAGTGTTAAAGAAGAAATATGAGAAACAAAACAACAAATATTGATAATCAATTGAAACATATATTTCTTGTGTATTACGATACGAATGCGAGAAATACGAATACAATAATTTAGTCAAAACCAAATATTTGAAAAGATAATAAGGAGAAAAATGGAGCTACTGAGGGGATTAAAGCTGGTTAAACATTCAAAGGCTTAGCATTAAATCTTGGAAGAAAAGGAATAAGCGTTTTGTGTTTCATAGCAAGGAAATTAAAATTAAGGAAAAACTAATAAGATTGCAAACCACCAAAGAAAAGAACTAACTTCTTTGGTAGAAAGTAGTAACATTTGAAAAATAAGTAAAAAAATAAATGATGCCCAAAATAGATGACAAAAAAAGGTAATAAAATTAAATACAATAAATTCAATGGACACTATTTTGAACCTTTGTTACTTGCCAAAAATAACAAATTTCAGGATTTTGATCACAAAAACAAGTCAATAAACTGAAAATTGAGTAATAAAATTCATAATTTATAGTGACTTCTTGTCAATGGTTAGGATTGTAAGATTTAAAAAATGCTTTATTTTATCTACCCAAAGATAAAATAGCCTAGAATCCATCCAATTCTCTTCCATAGATAATCCGATTGAATGAAAAAAGATTTAAAAAATCAAGAGAAACAACAAAAAAGACGTCCACATTAATAGGTAGTCCTGTGGCTTCCGTGTTACCTCGCGACATTCCGTACCCATTGCTAGCCGCACCGCGGGCACTATCGGGTCAATTTATCAACCACTTCATTAGAGCCCACCGAAGCAGCAGTAGCAGCAAAAACAGCAGCAGGACACGGGACTGCAAAGCATTGCATCTTATTCTTCAAATTTCTAATACCCCCATTGCCTTGCCCTTTCATCAGCCGCGCTGTGGCCCCCGTACGCCTACATTTTTTGTTGCTGTTGTTTTTGTTGCGGTCGTTGCTATCTTTCCCTTTTCCCATGTGTGTGTGTGTGTGTGTGTGGTTTTTTTGGTTTTGTACTCCTGTCTCTTGCTGCTCTTGTCCTCTTCGCTTGAGACACACATTTTGATCTAGCTACTAGTACCGGAGCAGCAGCGAATCGTAGAAGGGGCTGCTTTTTTTCTTCTGTTTCTGTTGTACCATTCCCCCTTTACTTTATTAAGGCCACACCGCACACGAACACGCGCTACCGTATGATTAGCTGCGGCCCGTTGTGTGCGGCCGGTCTTCCTGTGCGGCCTGTCCGCTGCGCTGCTCTGGCAGCGTGTGTGGTCCAATAATTTTCGGCAACCCCATTTCGGGTTGACGCGGGCACGAGCGAGACAGTTCAACCGGTGATCGGACCGGGGAAGGACAAGCCGCTAAACCCTAGCAGCGAACCCAGCCCGGGAGGCTTTTTGTGCGATCATATCGAAAGAGGGGATTTTGGTGGTTTCGTTTAAGACATTAATCTGTTTGCGGAGGGTGGACTCCTAGTTTGGTGTTCTGTGTGGGTGGCTAGACACGAACGGCCGGCGAGGATGGGAAACCCGTGGTTCGAATTGTGTGTTTAATTTAATTGTATTTTAAATCGTTTTTGTTCTGTGCCCGGGGTAGCATTCTTTGAATTGGGTATTAGATAATCCTACGCCTACAGTGGGAGAGATCCGTTGCGTAGCGTTAGTCATTGCGTATTGCAGTAGCTACACGGTTCGATGGTTTATACCACCAGGAATGAAATGTTAAAATTAAAATGAGATGTCATTTTTCTAACATCTTGGTGGAAGGTTTTGTGTTCGGATGAGATTGTAAAGAATGTGGTAGTGGAGGTAATTAAAATGGGTGAATACGTTTACTACATAATGCATTATAAATAAATTTCCTGTCAAAAGCTGTCATTTTGCAGCTACGAAAGAGATAAAAAATTTATGACATGTTTGACAAGACTTTTTTGAATAAAAAACAGTTTTGAATATCATACTTTTGCATTTCGATTGAATGAATACTACTCTTTTGCAATTTTTAATTAAGTTGATACATTATTGTTGATATTGAGACAATCTGTAATAAATTTGTATGATGTTTAATTTTCTTGTATCATAGTAGTAGCAGCAGCAGTATTAATATGCAGTATTAATATGGTATTAAAATGTATTGGCATTGAAATGAGCTTTTAAAATATTAAATAGTAAGCTTAGGGTCATCCACAAACTACGACACGCAAAAAAATCGGGCGTTTTCTGTTCTGCCAACAGGCTCACTTTTTGAGCCTGTCAGTGGTACAATGGTCAGCATCCGAGTTGTATGCATTTAACAATTACGTTCCGCCATATTGGATTGCACCATTTTTTTTTAAATATGCATTTTAAAATTGTTTAGTATTTTTTTTTTAATGGGCTTTAATAGATATATGAAATTTTAAAATGTAAATGTTATGAAAGTTTATAACCTTTCACTACAGAATATGTATGCGTCAGTCTTTTTCAGACTGAAATAATAATAATTTTGTTTTGCATGAGGTTTTATATTAATTGATTGAATGATTTTAGCCGCCAACTTTTAAAATCCGTAAAAAAAGGCTTGCTAGTATCGTAAACACCCTGCCCCTCCACATTCTTTTTACTTTGATAATATTTTATAATGAAAATTGATTTTAACCTTTGCTCTTCGTAAACACTTCCATATTGGTCAAATCATTCTGTTGTTTTGTTTTTAACTAATATCGATAATTTTTTCCCTTTTTTAATAGTAATAATCCGGGCTGCAAAATGTCACTGTAAATGTCATAAAAAATCTGACTGCAACAAATTCCATGTCAGCGCCACGTACTCAATTGTGATAATCAATGGTGATACTGAGTGTTTTGAGGTTAGTTGGTGAGGAATAAGAGGACATGAAAGAGAGATCATCGAGCGTTGCAGACCGTATCGGAAAGATCGCTGACAGAAACATGTTCATTTTGAAATTGGATGAACGCAACGCACATCACTAATTGAAAGGTATCGTTCCTATTCCTACGCGTGTTACGTGATTCATGGATGGCCCCTTGTCAGTGTAATCCGGATAGAGGATATTTTTGATTTTTTTTGGTAAGCGAATCCGTGTATCTGAGGTCGTTAGTATACTTGTTCGAGCTCCTATGATCCAAAGTAATCGCAAACGCAGAGGTCATTACGTACATCACGTCACATATTATAGAGAAAGTACACAAATTCTAGAAATCAATTAATTTATGTTATAAAACCACGTCAAAAGTGGATTATTAATCTAGCAATTTAAACGACGTCAAATTGTATGTTCACACTCCCAATGAGTACTTCTTCACCCTGTCTATTTGATAGTGCAACTCATTTGCGCAATGATTACGCAAACATTGTGTCCGTGTGACATAAACAAAGTATGTTGGTGGGACCGCAACCAAACCAGGCGCTCCAAAAGCGGCAAAATAATCAATTCAACTCACATAATCATAGCCCAGAACGAAACCGCGCGAAACCGGGCGCACTACAACCCTTCAAACTCCTCTCCACTACTACCCCCAATACGCCCCCGCTGTACCGCGAGACTTTCATTCATTCATCATTTTTCCTCATCGCCGGAGGTCGCACTGTTCATTCTCTCGAGCGTGTTTCGTTTGCTTTTATCTTAAGATTTTCCCCCTGCGCGTCAAGAGCGAACGCAAGCCCTGGGCCGGCTCTCAACCCGTTTTTCCTTTCCGGTGCTTGGGCCCCATTTTCAGCCTGTCAGTGGAACAATGGTCAGCATCCGAGTGTATGCATTTGACAATCACGTTCCGCCATATTGGATTGCACCATTTTTGTTAAAAAAATATGCATTTTAAAATTGTTTAGTATTTTTTTTAAATGGGCTGTAATAGAACCCTTAACCCTTTGGTCACTTTTCGTTGCTTTGCCTCGTGTGCGTGTGTGTAGCAGTACGCCCACCACACACCACTCCACTGCCAGGTCAGCCGTCGCCAAGAATAATAATATTAATATCTAAACCGTTTCAAATATGACAAATTTAATTTCAATTTCAAACCCATCCGAACGTCGTTGGTGGTCTCGCGCTTTCGATTCCTGCACGACTCCTTTTTTTTGTTTCTTCTGCTTTCCACCTACTTCCACGGCGTTGCTGCCGTGTTTCCACCACCATTTCGTGCCTAATGAACGTCGCTTGTAATGCATGCGCCCTTCTGATGTTTTGGACCACGGCTGGTAGACACATACCCCTTTTGCGCAGTCGTCTATTTGTTTTTCGGTGCCTTTTCCGGAACTAAAGCGAATTCTGGGTGTCCACAGATCGAAGCGAAGTCCCCGGTAAGAGTGCAAAGCAGAAAATGTGTATAGAAAAAGGCTTTTGACTTCGACATTTCCGTTTTCCGACCATCGAACGAGTCGAGGTCGGAATGAGTTGCTGTGTCCAAAACTCGCTTCTTGATCTCCCACCAAAACAACGGGCGATTGGGTGAGTGCTCCGCTTTTCTTTGTGGACAGCTTGGTCACTTTATTGGCGGGCGGGAAGGGACAGTTCTTTCACTGCGCCCCGAGTGCCCCGATTGCGACACAAACCGTTTCCGCGCTCTCGTCCGGTTGGTGTTCTTCCATTCGCATGCGTTTGTGGGCCGCTTTTGGGCCGGCTGTCCGACCGTTCTGCCGGCCGGGCGGACATAAATTTGTACCAACTGTCGGCCGGTTACGTTTTCCGCAGCGGAGAAAATGGTTGCGCGGGCTGAGTGCGTGAAGGCGGTTGACACACAGGCGGGCGCGCGTCCGCGATCGCTCACACCATATGCTAATCTTGCTTATGTCCCATTGGATTAAGAAAATCCCACTTCAACCCGCTCATGGGGCACATGGCGGGAGATTGGGCTGGGTTTAATGGAAAGTAACCGGAAATGTTACTTCCGCTTTTGGATGGGGCGATCCGGTCGGGATTAACAGCTTTCGTTCCCCTTTTTGGATGAGAGTTTAAACGGTTTTTGTGATTTCTTATGTTCGAAGCTGCTTTCCGTTCGAGATTTTATAGCCATTTGATTCGATACTTTATGTGGGCATGTTAGCTTTCATGTCACTTACAATCTTGCTTGGGTTTCTTTGGTCCGCTTGGTAAATACGCATTACATTGTATTTAATTGTTCTTTGATTCGAGATTTTTCTTTCACTTTTTTCACTTGTGACCTTTTTATGTCTTTGAATTTTTATGTATGTACATGTTTCAAAAATTTCTTTTATTTAATGTTTAATTTTTTATGTTTAAAGTTTTTTTTTAAATTATCTTTAACTCTTTTATTAGCCTCTCTTTTTATTACTCTTTAATTAAGATATTCGGCGGTTTCATGTTTCTTTTTTATTTATATGTTACCTCTTACAGTCGTTGCCGCCATATTTTGTCTCTGAGGTCTCAATTTTATGACATTTTTGACTCTAACGCACCTATTTTTGTCTGTAAGCCAAGATTTTTTTTTACTTTTGAAGAATTCATGATAATTTTACAAATAATTTTAGCAGATGTAAGACAACTTTGATTTAACATTACAAAAACACTACGAAAGCCATAATTTTTTGTTAAAACATTTATTAAATTTAATAAAATCTCAAGACATTGTTTACACCTGAAAATAATGCATGCCAACTTCTACTTTTTTCACTACATCAAAACTTCCAAAATTAGCATAACAATTGTAATGTTTCAAATTCTTCAATAATTTTATTATACACAGTTTTGTTCCCGAAATTAGGTTAAATTTTGTAAAAAATTAAATTGACTTAAAACAAAACAAAAATTACAACGACTGTGTTTTTGGTGCATGAAACGGATCACAAGCAGAATATTTACTTTTGAAATACAGCATTTTATCCCTTTTTTGTTATGAGCAATTTGTACTCTTTTAAAATTCGTTTTATTTCTTTGTTATTATTTTTTTAAATGTTTGTGTTCTGATTGCTTAATGCTTGCAAAAGAACAAGGTTTTTTTGTGTTTTAGTGCAAAAAAGATATGTTTAAAATTGTTTTAAATACCAAAGGTAATAATTGCAAAGTTCATGTTTTAGCTGATTCAATAATTAATTCAATATCTAATGAACGAAGAAAACGTTAAAACAAATATTAAGCAAACTATGTTTACACATGTGCTTGAAAGCAATCGGTTGAACTGTAAACCAACAACAAATTAAAGTCAAATCAGCAAACCTTCAGATCCCAAAAGAAGGTAAACAACAGATTAAATCCATCCACGCGAAATGAAATAGATCAACAGAGCTTCCCGATCACGTACGCGGCCGGCCCAACTCTACGCCGGTGGTCAAACGAACCGAGCGACCACCACCACCGCCGGACACAAAATGGGAGAATGGAAGGGAGGAGGCCACCACCCATTCCAGCGCGAATCCGTGATCGATTCGGGAGTTTCGAGCAGGGTGGGGCCGGCTTTTCATAATCGCAAATAATTGCCCGACAAAACCCTGCGGCCGAAAACCAATCCCACTCGACCGCGGTCGAGTTCGTAGCGCCACCGGGCGGCCCGTCCTAGCCTGCGAGAGCGAGCGAACGTGTCTTGGGAGCGGCGGTGGTGGTGGGTATCGAACACGCTTGGGTGGCCCAAGAAAGCAGCACCCGTGCACGATGGTGAGGATCGTGCGCGGCGCGGTTCGCTGGGTGCGCGCGCGGAAGGTGGAGTCGAAGTTTCCCGTAACAAATGAAGGGTAATTAGCCAAATGCGCGGAAGAACGGACAGGGCACAACAGAAAGAAAAACAACGGCGCACACAGGCCCCGGCGCCCGGGCTACCGTGGGCTGCTCGCGATCTTTACGCGCGATTCCTATACAGCAGCCGGGCGGCTATCGGGACCGGGACCGACGGGTAAAAGTGCAAAAGAAAGGCAAACGACGCGACTCACGTCACGTGCATCCTTTGCGAACGTTGTAGAACGGTAACGATTGTGATTCATTTTCGAGTCCCGGGAGCGGTTGGTTGGTTGTCGTCGGTGGCAATATTGTGGCCGTCGATCGCTTGCACTTTAATCGTGTTTGCTGTTTAAGGGCAGTGAGCCACCATAAATCGTTTGATAAAGTGTGGCGTTTATTGAAAGAGCGCAGCGGACGCGCTGTATTGTTCGAGGGCGTGTGTATTGATCGTTAATAGAAAATTAATAATGATAATTTATAATCACAATCGGGGAAGCGATGAATAGATGCGATTAGGTACAGAAAATAGCGCAGAAGATTTGTTTCAAGATAAAATATGGCCAAGAACTAGTTAAAACATCATATTTATTATTTATCTTCCTGTTTTATTTTTTGAGACCAGCAGCATGGCTGGAACATGTATAAACATATTATAACAATTCGCTCGATAACATTCGGTTCCTCTCCTTTTTATTTAACCTTGAAGTACTCCATCCATTTTCTTATCTAGCTTACTAGCTTACTAGCCTTACTAGGCTTATATGATTTATTTTTTTGATATAAAAGCTGTGTACAAAAGATAGATAGCTCTAAAAATAGATGAAGATAAGGGAACTTCAGTTTTTCACAGGCCACATCTTTAGATTCATACCATCTCTTCATTGACTGATAAGGCTAGTTAGAATGACTATGAACAACGTCACATGCCAGGTGAGGGTGGATGGAAAACTCTCAGGACTTTTTGCTACCACCAAAGGTCTGCGCCTGGGGAACGGGCTTGCCTTTCTCCTATTTAACCTGGCACTAGAGAGAGCCATCCGCGACTCGAGGGTGGAGACTACGGGAACCATCTTCTATAAGTCAACCCAGATCCTGGCATACACTGATGATATAGACATCATTGGTCTGCGGCTCTCCTATGTAGCAGAAGCCTACCAAGGGATCGAGCAGGCGGCAGAGAGCCTCGGATTGCAGATAAACGAGGCAAAGACCAAACTGATGGTGGCAACATCAGCGGACCTACCAATAAATAATCAGAATCTACGGAGGCGTGACGTACAGATAGGTGAACGCACTTTTGAAGTCCTCCCAGAATTCACTTACCGTGGGTCAAAGGTCAGCAACGATAATAGCATGGAAGCTGAGTTGCACGCAAGGATGCTGGCTGCCAACCGGTCATTCTACAGCCTGAAAAAGCAGTTCACCTCAAAGAACCTGTCGCGACGGACGAAGCTGGGACTATATAGTACCTATATAGTTCCGGTACTCACATACGCCTCTGAGACATGGACACTGTCCAAATCTGACGAAACCCTCTTAGCCGCGTTCGAGAGGAAGATGCTCATAAGGATACTTGGCCCCGTATATGTGGAAGGACAATGGAGAAGCCGCTATAATGACGAGCTATACGAGATGTACCTCACTGTCGTACAGCGTATCAACGTACAGCGTGGGCTGGCCATGTTGTACGCATGGAAACGGACGACCCAGCCCGTAAAGTCTTTTTAGGCCGTCCACAAGGACAGAGGAGGCGTGGTAGGCCCAAATTGAGGTGGCAAGATGGCGTGGAGGTGTCCGCCATTAAGGCCGGTGTTGGAGATTGATCATTTGAATTTATTAGTTCGAATTCGAAATTCGAACTCAATTTAGAAATAGGCTAGGAAATGAACTCATAGGCATAGATAAGGATAACAGAATGAACTCAAAATGAATTATGTAATGAACTCTTGACAATTGAATATACAGTAGCAAACGGACATTTGAACGAGTCGCATTTATTTCCATAACCGGCACAAATTATTCTAATATCGGGAAAGAAAACGAGTTGTACACCGTATACGAACATTCGTGAGGTTTTCTCACAACCGGGATAACGGACTGGCAGACGAAGGCGCGAGACCGCGAGCGGTTTCGGACACTCCTGAGGCAGGCCAAGCGCAAAGCGGTTGTACGCCGGATAAGTAAGTAAGTAAGTATATCTTTGGAGGCCGCCGGTCTTAAGGCGGTCTCGTGGTACAGCCGTCAACTTGTACGACTTAACAACATGCCCGTCTTGGGTTAAAGCCCCGAATGGACTGTGCCACCATACATAGGACTGACTATCCTGCTATGGGGGGAAATCAATAACTCACTGAAAGCCAAGCCCACCAGTGGCACAGGCAAGATCTTGACCGACAGCGGTTGTTGAGCCAAAGAAGAAGAAGAAGATATCTTTAAAGGTCGGAGGCAGGCCTAGACCATCTAAGGTTGATGCATATAATACGAAGAAGAAGCATAAGCCGTATTGTTGAAATCTTGTTATTTTATTTCACTGAATTCATTTGAATTCTCTCATTTTATTTGTTTTGAATACTATTTTTTAGGAAATAACCAAAGAAAAAATATGATCAATCCTTATACATGTTATCCTCAACAAGTATGCCTGTTATCATTATTGCGTTGACTATATCCAACATACCCGTTAATGCAGGGTGTCTATCCCGGAATTCTAAATACCCAACGTACATGCAACAAACCTTATGCCCTTCTTTTATTTAAGCTTATCCAGCAATGATTGGATAAAATTTTGGAAAATAAAGTACTTGGTATTTTAAATGTGTCGAATTGACACTACTACTATACTTCTTGTATAAAATTAGAACTTAAGATTTCTATCTTCTCCCTAAAAATGAATGGCATCTTCCAATTCTTAAAGACATCTTATAAACTTTTATTTAAATTAATAAGGCACAATTTTGAAGAAAATTATCCTTTCTCAGAACAAAAATACTATTGCTTTTCGAAATCATTCTCCCGAATTTCGGTAAAATCATTATAATAATGTTATAAACCGATAATAGGTGAACATTAGCAAGATAGGCAATTTATGAGCCCGCAGCAGAAAAGCTTCCCATCGGATGATTTATAGCACTCCCCCTGCCGCCTCTTCCTACCGCAAATCCCCTGCGTGTAAAAAAAGATAAAAACCCACCTAAATAAATGAGACTTTAGCATTAATGGTAAACATGAATGCGAATTTAATACTGTCTACACCCTGTGTCCCCCCCTGGGTCCAGCCCCGGTTATCGGACGCAATTTTACGATGTTTAAAATTAGCAATTTCCTTTTCTCCATAATTTTCATCCATTTCGCGGCCTCGGCCTCGGATCAAATAGTGCCGCAAGGAGTAGTAGTGGGTTGCCAGAGAGGCAGGGTGTGGTTTTATTTATCGGTGATTGACAGTTATCGTCGTTTGCTGATGAGTTTTGACTGCCAATTCGTGGTCGCCAATCGGTGGTGGTGATCTCACTGTGCCGCGCGGGAAAAGGAAGCGCTCGGCGTGTTTCAGTTTTGATCACGCATATGCTCCCAAGGATATGTGGGGCCTGGGTTGGCACGGGCATGGGATCGGTCGCGGATCCCGCGCGAACCTTTCATTCCGAGAAATGTGCTCTTATGTTAATCGGCCGTGTTCGGTTGTGGTAGACACATAAAAATTGCTTCAACCGGTGGACGATTGATGGCTATATTTATTGAGTGTTGAGCGCGTACAGTGATGGTGTAGGGATTAGACTGCCTTTTTATTATGATTATTATTGTGTGGGAGGAGGTTGAAGTTGAGCGGCTTAACGACTTGAGGCAGTTCATTTGAAATTTTGTTGAGCATGGGAAAAATGAGGGAAGTTTTGCCGGACATGCCTTTGGTCATTTTATGGAACAGGAAATAGAGACTGTAAAATGTTTAACCCAATTCCAAAACATTTGTTAAACGTATGGTCTAATGCCATAAAAAAAACATACGATCAACATGTGGCAGCCAGTTGCGCAGTGAGTTACGGAGAGGCATAGCTTAAATGAGCGGAACTCCAGACCACACACATGCTACGTGGCACAGTTTCGCAAGCAACCCTGAAAAGTCCTTGGAAGGTCCTTGTGCGAATGCTCCAGTAATGTCAAAACCGCAATAAACACTGCACCCTACCGGGTGTCTGCAGTTTTTTTTTCTCTGCCCTGTACTTAATCCTCCCGAGGTACGTCAAGGGCACGATTGTTGAGCAAAACAAAACAAGAACTACCAACTTCCAAGCTGCTGCAAGCCTCTTATCCTTATCCCGGTTCTGCGTTCATGCCGAGCAACGTCAACATGTGCACACGGTACGCAGATTTCCAGAGACTCCTTCGAAAGCGCAATTTTTCTACACAGTCCTTCTTGCAGCCGAACAAAAGGGGCCACAATCGTTATCCCTGTGGGCTGCCCGCAGGGAAAACACGGCTAGACACGCACAAAAGCGAGAAGCGAGTAAATATTTGTGTTTGTGCCAAAACAACAAAGCCCGCACGGCAACAAAAACCCTGCTGAGGAGCTAAGGTACCAGTCGTTTTTTCTTCGGCGAAAAGAGGACTTCTTCGCAGTAGGATGCTTTGGACGAGTCATAAAACGAGGGAAGAAGAATGTGTACATCTACGTGTGAGTGTCGAAGTGAACGAGAATTGAAGCCGTACGAGCGCAGCATAGAATGTGTTGGCTTTTGGCACCTTTTTTACCTTTTTGGCTTTGCAAGGAGGACGAAGCTGTTTGCCCTGCCACTGTCCTTTGAACGATCATATTGAGCAAAGGAGATGCTCGCACGGAACGAGAAGGATAAGTCGCTTTTCAAAGGCAATATTTGTGTGTAATACTCCACACGCCGGGTTCGGTGTAAGATCGAACGATCGGTGCGCGTATATTTGTCAAAACGTGACAGTTTTTCATAACAGACATCGACACGATACAATTGATGAAGAGTGATGAGATATCAGGTTTTTTGGTTTTGAATTTTGGGTTTTGAGTTTTGTTCATTATTTACTTTAAAGCTCAACTCAATGAAAAGGAGCAAACATTTGAGCATGGGAAAAGATCAAATTCTTTCATTCAGTTTGTGATCGATGCCGGTGGTTGGAAATATTCAATGCAATGTTTTGGATACTTAGGTATTAGTATGTACTGATTAATTGACAGATGTTTCCCAAACATTGTTCTCTCTTATTGCTTCATGAGAATACGCCGCTTGAAGTGTTTGAATGTTTTGAAATTTAACAAATCGTTCGTTTTATGCGGCTTCTTGTGAGACTCATATTGTAATAGTTTCTGTCATGTTTGGCAGATGGCTTTTTTATGAAACGTTCAAGCATTTTTGTCTTCAGGGTGTGTGTCTTCAGAGTCGGTAATTTGTAACACTCGCGTTTAATATTCTTCAGTAAAACTGAACTCTACAAATCCTGCGCAGCATTGTAGATCCTGAACTCATTTGAGAGTCGTGAAAGTTAGCGACTAACTGACATAAAAGACACCATCTTGCAGGATTCAAAACGTTCATTCATACTTACTTATAGTACGCATATCTATCTATTTTGGTGATCAAGAAGTTGTCATTCTTAAACAAGTAGTTCCTTTTTTTCATTCCAGTTTCTCAAACTTTAACTATAGGCTATTGAACCCAAATATTTTATCTCAGACTTACGTGCTACAGGAGAACTTCTTTCTCTCTCTCTCTCTCTCTCTCTCTCTCTCTCTCTCTCTTTCCTATCCCCAAACTAACACAGTGTTGGACGTTGTCTAATCTGAACTCTTGCGGTTTAGCCCTCTGTTGGAATTACAAAACCTTGCATGTTGTTCTTAAATATTTAAATATGTCTTTGTTGCTGTGGTCAAAACATTATTGTGCTATTTTGAGCTGAGTTTGGTTTTCTAGTTGTTCCAAAGAATACAATATTTGTAATAATTCTATGTAGAGCCGATGCAGATATAAACTCATAGACAAGAACTGACATACTGAAGCGATACAGTGCAGGACTGAGGCTAGAACGAAATACTAGTTTCAATATCCTGAGTACAAATTGGGACATTTGCGAGGACCTAAAAAGATACCAGACGAGAGATTAGGACCGTAGTGTATTCTTGTTATTAAGAGCAGCATGGCAGGCTTAGGACATGATACTAGAAGGATACTCTCCGGAATTTAGACTACGAATGTTTTTCTATTAGGCGTAACGTCCTACGCGGACATGCCGGCCTGTACAGGCTTTCGAGACTTAATTCATTACCACGCTGCCGGATAGTCAATCTTTGCTACGGGGGGACGGTCCATTCTAGGGTTGAACCCATGACGGGGATATTATTGCATTGTTCGAGTTAACGACTGCCCCACTACGAATGATACAGGGATATAAAAATCAATCAAAACCGTAAACATAGATGTCACGTAGAACATTCTATGCTAATTTTCATTTATTGGAGTTCAAGAAAATGAACTCCAAAAGGAAATTTTCAAGATAATAATTAGTAACCCTATCAGCGAAATTGCTAGAATATAATATGCCTGTTTATGTAAGCAGTTTTTCGAAAACAATCCACAAAACTACTACGTCATCAGCATATTTCCCCCGAAAAACCCTCAACCAAGCGATCGTTATCCACACGACGAAACATCAACGTTTGGTGTACGAGTGTGTTTCCAACTGCGTCCACTTTTACCCCGCTCCTCACCTGGGCATCCGAAATGTGACAAATGGTATGTCATTAGACGTTGTCGCATCCAATCGGCTACTGGAACTGAACGGTCGTCCCGTCGACCACCAGCCAGCCTACCTTTACCCATCCGACAGTGAATGGGCGCCCCGTTGATCGATCGGCAACGGACGCCACTTACGGAGGAAATGTATTTTGCATACGGGTTGATTCTCTTCGTTGCCAACGAATATCGGGGGCTGATCAATTATTCGACGTAGGTGGCATATGGGCAAATGTCTGTATAGACTGACCACGGCAACAGCAACAACCGCAAGCAAAAAGCGCGCGCTCCACCGTACACCATTTAGAGAATATTGATTGCTCAACGGGCCGAGCAGGGCGTTGGATGGATGGGTGAAGCTGGCAATTAAGGAAGCGGGAAGAATATAAAGTGCAGTGGGTGAGATTTCATCGGTAAGCAGCAATAATAATCCACCCATAAATTGCACAATTTTTTACCGCTCTTGCATGTTGTCTGTTGCCCGACAGCGGATGTCTGTATTTCGGTTCGGCAAGGTAGACGTTTTTGGAGATTTCTTCATGTTCGCATTGAGCGCTTCTTGGGCCGCTGTTGCCGTGGCAGTCGATGCGCGAAGAGTTGCTAATTTATGAAACCAATAAATCGGACTTTTTTGGAGCTATATGTGTGGTTCCCCCGTTTTTTTTTGGTTTTGGTTATTTTCCTCTTTAGCTGGAATGTCTCAGTGTGGCGGCAGTGCACGCGAAGGACAGGACGGTAGCGGCAGAACTGGCGTCTAATAAACCTGTATTGCTAATCTAATGCTAATTAATTAGCCGATTTATCCTAATCCTTCCCAAGCAAAAGCATCGAACGCGCTCGGTTCGGTTCCGCTTGGATATGGTGGCTGGTGGAAAAAGAAAACTCCGAAAACGAGCAACGCACACAAACAGCACACAGCGCTTAAAACGTTCGCTGAATGCGTACGGATACCCAAAATCGATGTTGATAATAACTAAAACCACTTTTTTTTTGCCGGCGATCCTTGGCTGCTTTTGTCGAAGGGGGGGAGGTTTTAAGAGGGGAACAAAGTGCCGCCCGGACGGTGCAAAGACGGTGGAACGAATCGTCGATCGTCGACCGATCGTACCGAAATGGTAAATAATCGCTAAAGACCACACAGCACAGCAAATTGCCTAAATATTATGGATGAGTTCATCTGCCGCCGCTTAATCCGTCTACGAATTTCTGTACCGTCTGTCTGTAGAGGCACGGTTGAGGAGGGTGAGTTGGGGGCTGGAAGAGAAGTTTTTGTTTTCGTTTGTTGCGTGCTGCTTGTTGCGTGGATGGTGGATGTACCAGTGTGCCAAAGGAGTTTCGCCATTTCCATTTAGATGGCAAAAGGTGAAAGGATAAGGACGAGTTTGCAGTAGTGTTTGAAGCGAAGCAAGCAGAGACTCTCGCAATGGTAAAGATTGAAGACGCCTGATCTTCAAGGTATGCCCTGACTTATTGGAAAGGACACTGGTGTATGTTTGTGAAACAGAATAAAATCAGCTCATGCTGGAATAATTTAATGAAGGAAGTGAACAATTTATTTCATACATGTAAGATTTTTAAATAAAAAGAGATTAATAAATGATAAAGTTAAACAAAAAAATATAAAAAGATAGCCTTAAAGCTAAATAAACTATCAAGAAAAGCATAACGAAACAGTAACTGAAAACTCCACAAAAGCAAGTGAGAGAAAACTTAAAAAATCATAAAGTAGCAAACAGATAAAACCTGATAAATGCAGCAGCAGGTGTCATCTTCGTTCTTATTTATGCTGATGCTATTTACAAAAACATCGAAATATGTTTAGTTTTCTTAGGATCAATCTGAAGTAATATAAAAACCTGAAAAAAATAAAAACAATTAATAATGAAACTAAATATGTTAAAGAAAATAAAACACATGGAAAGAAATGAATTAAACACGAGTACATTCAGAAAGCTTAATAAATTAGGTAAAAAAAGAGAATAAATCAAGAATAAAAAACTAGAAAAATAAAGCTAATTGCACACAACACCATAAAAGTGTAAAATAACACATAATAAAAGTGGTATTTGGCTAAAAATGAGCAAATGAAATAGAAAGCTTTAATACTGATTAATATAAAAAAGAGTAGAGGTTTATGTTTTGTGTCCCTAATTCATGTGAAAATCGTAGTAAAATTTAAAAAAAATGAAACAAAGTATATCTTTTAAATTCAAATTCATTTCAATTTCAAATGAAAAAAAAAACACCAAAAAGCAACAAAAAGCTCTTCTCCGTTTTGTCATAAATCTGTTCGCTTAACGTGCACACCTTGTCACACACACACACACACACACACACACACACACACACACACACACACACACACACACACACACACACACACACACACACACACACACACACACACACACACACACACACACACACACACACACACACACACACACACACACACACACACACACACACACACCGGCCAGGCGCGGCAGTCCCAACAGGCGAAGAAGCTACGGGTCCAAATTTATACGCACTTCGTTGCGGAGCAGCTTCTCCTATATGGCCCAATAAAAATGTTTTCACCAGCACTGTGCAATAAAAACAATCTCGCCACCCCTCCCCCCTTTTAAGACCTAAGACCGGACTGAATTAAGCATGTCGCGCTTGTCGTCTCTCTATCGACGGGCTTTATCAGCCCGGGCGCATGATAAACAATTGCCACAGTGCGCGTATCCAGCTGAAACGTTTCTTGGTTGGATTTGTAGGTGCGGGGCAGCCTTTTCTAGCGTGATCTGCACGTGTCTGCCAAAGGTTTTTAATGATTTTTCCCCCGTTTCGACATGGCAGCTTATCGGTAGTGCTGCTGCCGATGCTGCTGCCACAGCGACAACGAGACGGACCAAAAATATCCAAAAAAAAAACCAAAACAAAGCAGGCTGCTTCCCTCCGGATACGTTGAGTCAATCGGTGTGAGATGCATGGCAACCGCCGATTGCTCCGTTCCACGATTCCGGGGCCCTTCTCTCTTCCTCTCCCTCTCACATGCTTTGGACTGGCCTTCGAATATGTACGTATGGTTTTTTTTTTGTTCGTTGCTGTCGCTGTTGTTATTTCCTTCGCATCCATCGGAGACCACCCAGGATGATTTTTTGACTTTTATTATAAAAGCGCACGGCATTATGCTGCATATTATTATCCCAGGGCAATGCTGGGTGTGTTTGTGTGCCGGTGCGGTGAGGACGTTTCCGTCCCATCGCCCGTGGCCAGCCTCTTGCCGTCATCTGTTGTCAGGTTTGCTGTGCCTGCTCCTGCTGGCAGACCCGGGAACGGTTGTAAGCAAGCGAACGTTTCACTGTGCGACCAGCACTAATCACTTTAATTTCAAAACGAGAGCCTAACATTTAAAAAAAGAATATTTTAAAGAAAAAATCAATAAAACAAAAGCTAAACAGTAGCTTTAAAATGCCGATTTAGCTTCATTTTAACCTAACATTTAATTCGTCTCTACACATTTATGATGGTTTAAAAGGATAATTGTGAAACAAATTGCACAGCTTTTTCGCTTTCATTGCACGGGCAATAAATATTACAATTAAACAACGAACCAAAATACAAACCACCAGCTCGCAGGATACAATGTTTCACTGATGCAAGAGCTGAAACGCGGCGGAACCGTGGCGTCTCAGCAATTAGTTGTGCAAGCTGTAACGGACCGAGCCGAGCCCAACCCTTTCTGCGTGCCCGGCAGCGGAACCGATGTGCAGAGCGTTGAACACAGAATTCAAAGTGCACACGGTAGGCACTCCAGCAGCACAAAAGCACACCCATAAGCAAAGACAATCCAAAAATCCTTCAAAACTGAAAAAAGGAAAATAAAGCAAAAAAAAAACGGTACAAAATGTTTCTGAATAAAATCTCCCAGCCAGGTCAGCAAATTAAGAATGGTTCGTGTGCGCGGGAAGGGAAACATAACACAACCCGAGCAAGAAAGACATACTGGCCCAAATCGTGAGCTTTTGAAGCAGGGCAAAGAGCGCCAAGAAGCTTTGCTTCCTTCCCCGTGCCGCGCGCCTGTGCCTGTCCATTAGCGGGATGTGGAGTTTTCGCGAGCTCTCGTGCTTTCGGGATTTTTCTCGATCGTCTGTACTCTCGCAGTTTGGTTTGGTGTGTGTTGTTTGGTTGTTGTTCTTGTTGCTTAATTTGCTTTCCTTCTGACAAGAAATCAGGCTCCAGCCACATTCACCCGCCGGCCATGAAACGAATAATTTGTTACAGTTTTTTTTTGTTTGTTATGTTTGCTCTTTCTTCTGCTCCTTCCAAGTCCTTACAGCCACCCCCAGTGCGTCCTTCGGAGATGGTGCGGAGTGCTGATCGCTAGCACAGGTGGTGGCCGGGGCTGGCGCTCATTTGGTGTTTTGTACTTTATTGAAAAGAACTGCACTCGGCTCCGCGAACGCACGAACGATGCATGGGGGGCAATGGGGAGCAGTCCCCGTAAGAACGGGACTATGGGTAATGGGATGAAAATATGTACGCACTGTTGCGAGACATGATCAAATCAACGAAATTGACATAATTGCGGCAATAATTGTACAATGTTTGTTTGATTTCGTTTTTTTGTTTTCCTTCGTGGTGGTGGTGGTGGTCGATTATTTTGGCGACTACAAGATTGTTATCGTTGTTTACCCATTTCGTTCGGGTGGTGTGTGTGCTAGGAGCAGGACAAGAATTGTTGATTTCAATCATAAAGCTATTATCAAGAGGAAATGTAGCTTTTTTGGGGAAGGAATTACGTATGATTTAAATTTAATTTATTTTTGGCGAATTGTGAAGTATAAATAGCGTACATCATTCGAACACGAGAGTGATCTGATCGTATTTAGCGAATTAATTAAGCTTTCTTGAAGAACGTTCTAGAGAATTATTCTGAAATAATACTCATGTTCTATTTTTATTACACTTTTTTATTGAAGTTATGGAATGTCATAGTAGAATGTCTGGTGACATGTGTAGTAGGATGAATCTAATTAATGAAATATAATACGAAATCATCATATAATCAAAATATACAAAACAAATTAAAATCAAGTTTTAATGCACTAAAATAATGAAAAAAATATTTTTTGTAATTTTATTTACAACCTCAATTTAAAAAAATGCCGCACTAAAAAGAGTCATGAAATGTTTATTACTATATCGCTTACAAATAGTATTTTTAGACGATTTTTAAATGCATTTGTTAGAACAAAGAAACCAATTTTTCGAAGTGTTTTTATAATTATGGAACGACTCTTATTTGTTTTTGTAATAAGCCTTGTAATAATCGCTCTAAAATTTGAAAAAAATGTACAAAGATGCGAAATAGTAGTTTGCACAATTTATAGATTTACTGATTTTATCTATCTCTTCCGAATTTTCCGAAAATCGCGAAAAACGACTGTTCACATAGTTATGGTAGGCGGTGTAGACGAGTGAAAATTGATAAATTGAATGATCACTGTAGTTTAAAAAAAAACCCTGACAAAATTATAAATAAGGCAAAAATATCTCAAAACTCATTAGCAATAAAATAAAAATAAATAAATATTTAAATAAATAAATAGTCGCGTTCTCTTGCCATTATACTTGTTTGCTCTTCATTTTGCAACATCCTAAGAGTTGGTTAATTTTATGTCTACTTTATTGGTTTTTTTTATAGATCAAATTAGTCAGATTTATCGCTACTCTGCCCGTTTGCATATTGATTGAATCATTTTAACAATTATAAAAATAGTTATAATTAACAACCGTTTAATTTAAAGTTTGTTGATATTATTTCATTGTCTGTTTTATGAATCGATTGCGTTAGATGCAAAACAGAAGGAATGCTAAATGTCATTTTTAATTAGAATTTTCTTACAGTTTCCTTCTACCGTCAACGCGCGTTTCGATTTAAATGCCAACGGCGAACTGTACGAGCATCTTCCACATTTCCGCCACAAACGCATTTCGCATGATGCTGGTGCTGGATGGTAACTAAAAAGACTTCGTACCCAGTCCGTTACGGCCAAAATTCTCCGAAGTGGCGTGTCGTAATTTTTCACCTTAAAAGCAATTTCCGCAAATTAATTACCCTGCACCGAGTTCACGCTGAAACGGTTCCAACCCGGTTGTCGGCTGCTCAATACGGCGATTGACGTATGCGAGCTAATTAAAACCAGTACCAGGTTGTCCCTTTTTCGGCAGAACGTTGTGTTTTGTTCCCCCTGTTTTATTTCATTCAGCATTGGCAGTGCGAAATCGTGAAATGCACCGTGCTGAAATTTTACCACTTCACACCACCGCCAAATGTGGCGAAGAGAAGGTTAAACGGTGTCAAAACGTTCCACTTTGGCAGACGGTGCATCATCGATTTTGGATGCAGTGGCGATTTTTTTGTTGATTTAGTGGTATTTTAACTATTAAAAGGCGTGTGCCATAATTTATAGTTTTATAAATTCCTCAATATGCTTGTTTAAATGTCTTTAAATGCTTTTATATAAACTAATTCAGATTGGCACGGTATGTATTTAACGCTAACAGTCTCAAGTGCTGCATATTATCGATGTTTTATTCAATGTACGTGGATCGTTGGTCTCGTACGGATACTTTCAGTTCTCCGAAAAAGGGTAAACCTCCCAGCTCGACTCGACTTGTCCGCCACAATCCTCCAGGGAGAAACCAGGCCAATTTGGAGGAAATAATAAAAGAAAAAAAAAACCAACAAAAGTAAATACAAAACCAGCAGTTGACGAAAGCGATTTGAACCGTACGTGCTGCCATTCGCTTGAACGGTGATTTATG
Organism: Anopheles merus; assembly: GCF_017562075.2. Classification (NCBI taxonomy): domain Eukaryota; kingdom Metazoa; phylum Arthropoda; class Insecta; order Diptera; family Culicidae; genus Anopheles; species Anopheles merus. The sequence continues at coordinate 22,080,599 of NC_054085.1, forward strand.
CAAATTTGACTTGCGCTGCAGTTTGCGCCCCTGTTTTCAGTTCAATTTTAACCTTTCTTCTGCTACCCGTGCCGAACGCGCCCAACCTTAGGTGGACTTTCCGGTGGCACAAATTGGCAATTGACCATCATATCTGGGCAACCGGATCACACAGTGGAATATGCCAGAGGTTTGGCAAAAGCTGCCCACGACTTTCCGAATGGGGAGGGAAGAGGGTTTGGGGTTTCAAGCGCTGTTCCCAATTTGCCAATTCTGACGACAGACGGGAAAGGTTAAACTTTGCTAGAAGCGGTTTGTAAAGACGAGCGCATTTTTTTAAGGAGTGGGCAAATGTTAATCTTTCAGACATTTAGACGTTGAAATGAGTTTGTATTTGTGCAATGCTTAGACCAATGCTTAAACAATAAGTACATTTGGAATACATGAAATGTTATTGAAGTTGCTCATCAAAGCTGGGTTCGTCGCTTAAGTCTTTTGTAGCTTTGTATGAGGTTTCTAGCTTTACCAGCATTGAAGTCTTCTGTAAATTTAAGTCAATTCGTATAAATAGCAGCTGTCTAATGCTCATACCGCTATTAGTATTTATTTATTCTTTTTTATTAAATTGAACATTAAGTAACGTGACGCACGTTCACTCGATTTATTACAAAACAATACGAGCCGGGTGGTGAAACTTGTCTGCCCGTAAATTGAGCTCGAGTACATTTCCTGCGATTGTAATTGATTATTGTTTCCTGTTTGCCGTTAACAACATCACTGGTAACGTGCTATATTCAACTCCAGCCACTTTCCGTATCTCACAGCGTCGGACGACCAGCAGTGGGTCATCACCCAAGAAGTCATGAATTCCATTTTTGGTACGCTGCAATACGCTGTCGTGCTCTCGGTACACCGAATTGGACAACTGTCTCGTTCACGGTAGATAGAAATGAAAGAAAGAATGTGTATTCCTTTTATTTCTTGCTTTTAAAAAGGAATCCCAACTTAAAATTGGACAAGCGTAACGCATCGCAAACGATCAAAGACACGTTGCTTTGAAGTGGATCATTTCACGCACTGTCAGAGCCCACCTGATGTGACATCTTTGTTGCAAATGGTAGTCATCGTTTCGTAAAACTGTGTCTAGAATTTTCTGCAAAGAGAACGAATGTGCCAACCGCACCAATTAATAGAGCCATTGCGCAGCATCCCGAAAAAAAGGAACACCACAATGAACCATTTTTCCCAAGCCGATAATCGATGGGAAGGTTCGGGTCTTTCACTCCAACAACCTAATTACCCGTCACCGAGCGATCCGGTGAAGATGTGCGTAAAAAGTTACCAATGTTGTGATACGATTTCTCTACACCACCCTTCCCGTGCGTTACTCTCCCTTTTTGGCTTTACGCAAACTTTCTTCCCTTTTTGCGGCATAGTGTCCCTTTTTTCTTCGGCAGAAGAAAAGATACATTTCAATCAGCTCTGCTCAAATGGACGGTATTCGATCGGGCTTTGATCCTGTTCCGACAAAGGATGGAATACACACACGCACGGGCTCTGTTGAGACGATTGGAAACCAATGTCTTTTACTTAGGTCGTCAGTAAAGTTAGCTCGAACCCTCGGCCGTAAATCAGTCGGAAGCGGTTGGAGTCGTACCTGGTGATAATTATTGTTCTCGATTGATGTTCGGTAATTTATTCCAGTGATTGTTTCTGACAAGTCTATTTAAGTGTGCCGGTGTGGGCTGTGTATTTGCGGCAACCTTTTAGTTGCGATGAGCGGAAGATGTGTTCTTCTTTTTGCAACCTTCCACGAACGTTATTTGGGGCGTTTCCACTGCCAGATTAATGCATAGTAAGTATTGTTATTATTGTAAGAAATAAAGAAGCAGACATACTGCTACAATAGTTTAAATCACATGTTAGTGGTCTGAGTCACGGGGCGGTCCCGTGGTACAGTCATCAACTTGTACGACTTAATACCATGCCCGTTGTAAGCTAGGATGCTTCCAACCGCACCTATAAAGTATACTCATGGTTCAATGTTGTGTGTAATTTATCTTTGTACTTCAATAGATTTGGTTCTTGGCCCTAATTTCGATATCTCTCGAATTGGACTTACTATCCCGCTATCGGGATCTGTCGTATTTGTAAAATCCAATTCTTTGAATAAGTTCACGGCCTTCATCCAGAGTATTCATCCAAGTAGTAGTTTCTGTGATTGTGTTCACTTTAGTCTTTCCTTTGAACAAATCTAGAGATCTGAAGTTACCAACCAGGTAATTCTGCACTTATTTCCCCTTAGGATTATCCGCGATCCAGTCTTCATTAGGATTCAGGCCACTTTCATATGATCCATACGATTTAACTATTCCATATAATTCAGTGACTTTCTATCGATTGCAGTTTCACTTCATTTCAGTTTGGTTTCCTGTGCGAATTGCTGACTACAATGATGGCTATATTCCGAGTCTTGTAGGTATCTTTTCATATATCACGGTAATTGTTGTCTACCTAACAGCTTAATGATCCACCAAGAAAGCTAATCAAATCAAATTGGAATCATATCAGTTTGAATGAATTTTTAAAGTTTTCTTGCTGTCATTGGACATTGATTGGATGTTTCTGCTTGAAATATTCATGATAGTTTTTAGTTCTATTAAAAAAAAAAACTTTACATTTTGTTCTTAAAAAAGAGGCTGCTGATGTTTTTTTCATTAGCTTTTTCTCAAACGTTTAAGCAAGCAATTCAATCAAACATCCCTATGCAAAATTAGCGAAAGCTTGTTCCGGTTGCATATTTCGGGAAAAAAGGAAGCACTTAATGATGACGACTTTCGAAAGTTATCATTCATTAAACCGCACCGGTACGGCACTGGCCCGCGTCTAAACGGATGCAGCAACAGACGAATCATTTAACGGCTTTCTAATGATTGGTGAAAATGATGGAGCGCACAGTGGTGGACGGTCCATCCATTACGCTACATCCTGTGCGAAACGGCCACAGCCGGGTGGGTTCATCATCTAATTTGACCATAAGTTTTGGCCAAACACTGCAAATCGACCCAGTGCGGCGACACACTTTCCATTCGGGATTAGGTTTGGGCTTTTATTGTCCATCCACAGCGGGCCAGGCTCGAGACGCACAAAACCACACGGCGAGCTGTAATAAAATATAATTCAACGACATTCGGATTGTCATTTACAACATCATCTTCGGTTTAACGGTCGGTGGGAGGGGGGAAGCGAGGGAGGATATTGAGAAATCAGAGAACACCATCTCCATCCATCCGCTCGATTAGCTGTAAATCTGTTCGTTGTTTTGTCGTAAAGGTAAAGAAGACATAAAACACGACCATGTTGAACGTCGTCGCCGTCGCCGTCTTGGTCGTCGTCGTTGTCCAGGTTCGGGTATCTTAATCGGTGTCGATATCGCGGGACCACCCTCCATTTTTAAAGAGATAGGGTGGCCTCTCCTCCGTAGCCCTTTTTCGAGCGAACCGAGTGGTCATTAGTCCTAGAGCGTAATAAAAGGAGAGAAATTAAAACGCCACGTGAAGAACGCACACGAACGACCGGGGCTGGATAAGATTACGTTACGTGTTCGATCCAGACCGACCTCGCCGCTCCGAACTACGTGCACTCGCGGCCCGATCTAGCCGGCCCGCGGGATGGTTGATGGACACGTAAAACGACGGCGACCGACGGTTACATTTCAAACCGCGTGGACCACCCGGACGGAATCATTATGTGCTGGATGTTGGGGATGTGCGGTTGGGCGGGAACGTGGGACCACGGGGATAGAAGATCCCGCCCGGCACAAAACAGACGAACAGACGCATTCATTAGTCGATACGCACATTAACGATCAAGCGATTCGTGCCACCGGATGGAGAATCGAACGTTTCTTTCCCTATCTGTGTGTGTGTTTTTTATTTAATCGATGAAATCAAGTAAATGTGTTTAACATGTTTTGCCTTTACGACGTATCAATCAGGCAGCACAGCTTTGGGGCTAAACTTTAACCCATTCGATGCGATGAAATTGTCTGTGAAGATGTTTTCGGATGTTACGAACGGAGATCATTTTGAATCAAAAATAAATCTTTTTTTATTACTAAATTAGTTCATTTCTTTAGAGAACTACTGCGAAGGTTCTCTAGCAGGCAGATAGGTTGTTCAAAATGATAAGAAAATTCTTCCCACTCGTGAAATCAACAATCAGTATCAACAAAAACTCCAACACTGCGTCATCGGAGGCTCATGTGATTACGACCATTCACAATGATATGCAATGTCGATAATTGACAAAAAGTGGATTTTACGAATTGGAAGTTTTCGACGATGAGCTGATTAATGAAATCCCTGCTGAATGTAGTTTTAGTTATTTGGATTTTTAAAATACTTTGAAACTTGTGTGAAGTTATTCGACAATTGACTAAGGTCATTCAGTCAAGTTCTAAACCCATCCTTAAAACGCTCAAAGCCAAATATCTGTCCTCCTGTGTGATGTATTCATGTCTTTGCGATAATATTCCTCAGAGAGCATCTTTAAACTAATGTACGGTGTCAGCTAGTACCCTGCTGTTAGTTAAGCTTCAAGTTGCGTCCTTAAACCCAAAAGCAAGGTAAAATGTCAGTTTTAGTCGAGTATTTAAGTAGGCTGATGACCATGGCTGATCTCTATCTCCTGCGTTTATCAATAATATTTTCCAGTCTTCTAGTAATCTATGGATGGGGGCCTTCACGATTAATTTATTATTCTGAAATTGACGAACACGTAAAAGCTCACGGAATGCGAGCTAAGAAATACGAAATCCATACAAACTGTACATCTGCCTGAAGAGGACTATCTGCACATTTATTTCATTAGTTATCATCTCAAGTACTGCATCACATCAAATATTGTATGACAATCATGGACGTGTCAGTTTCAAACAAACTGCCATAACTGGGACATCTTACACGCCACTAGGGTCCTTTCCGTTTTAAGTTCGTAGGCTGAAATTTCAGCCTATCAGCTGTTTGCATTGTACAGCAGGTTTCGAGCAGCTATCAAAGTGTGTATAATATACAGGTGGGCCTATCCTAAGGTGTATGTACTTAGAAGGCTAATTTTTTGCTTCTGCTTCTGAATGAAGATTTTAAGAATGTTTTGGATATTCGTCAATTTACCAGAAAGCCTGTATGAGCAAAAGCCTTTTCATCCGTCCAGTCAAAGAGAGACGTTCAAATTTGGTTATAAACAATATGCTATAAGACCACCTGATCTACACATACTTTGATTCTAGATTCCACCACCTGAACTCTTTAATGCACCTTGGGATTAATGAAAACACCACCTTGTTTTGTCATTTTTCGAGCAGGTACTCGAACCTAATTCTAGTTTTGAGGCTAGAATAATCTAGACTGAAAATTGCAGGCTAGTTTTATGCTTGGTTTTGTATGGAGTGTTGACATGATTTAAGCCTCCAACTGTCAAACTGCATGCAAAAAGCTGACTAGAATCGTGAAGGGCCACATTGTTATATTAGTGCATGGGATTTGCTCTTTCTTATTGTATAAGCTTGAGCGATTGTTGTGATTGAGAACTCTTCTAGATTGCAATGATCATCAGCGCGGCAGTGTCAGCTGTTAGTGCTCAAATGAAGCTCTTGACGGAATGTGTTGATTTATTTAATGTTGCCAAATTTCAATTTTTCATCAGATACTACAGCAATTGCAAAACCTTTCTTTTGACCCCCTTTTCCCATCCCTTGCCACCATCGTATCGTCCTTTGTGTTGGTACATCCTCCTCGCCGGTGGGAACACACAGAACCCGCTTAGTCACCATCCGTCATCATCATTCCGGATGGCCAGTACTTCATTCGACCGAGTCATTCCTTCCAAGATCCTTCCAGCAGCTATCGCATCACTGCATCATTGCGCTCACTCATGCAAAACACGATCACGGCGATGCCGGGTCAGTGGAAGGAAAACGGCTACAAAAGCACACACACACACACAGAGAAAAAAATGCCAAAGGAAATCGTCAGCATACCATGGCGACCATCAAATGTAAAACCCAGCACGTCCCTTTTGCGATGGTTTTACGGGCAGAGCGAAAAGCTGATTGCAATCTTCATAACTTCCCGCCTGACCAGCGGTCCCTTTTTCTCGATCAACTCCATGTGTGTTTTTCGTCTTCTTCTTCTTCTCGTTCCTTCGAGCCGCACCAGATTCTGACCATCTCTTAGTAGATTACTTTTCACACTTCTGGCCGCATATGGAACGCATCGAATGCTGCAGTGAGGTCGAAACGATTGACGAGTGGTGCATTTTCGAATGGGTGTCTGTCGATAACGCGCCGTTCGTGGGCTGTTCCGAGTGTGTGTGTGTGTGTGTGTGTGTGTGTGTGTGTGTGTGTGTGTGTGTGTGTGTGTGTGTGTGTGTGTGTGTGTTTTGTGTGTGTGTGTGTGTGTGTGTGTGTGTGTGTGTGTGTGTGTGTGTGTGTGTGTGTGTGTGTGTGTGTGTGTGTGTGTGTGTGTGTGTGTTTGTGTTTGGCACACAACAAATAAAACCACCCAAAGCCAACACCGAAAACGCTGTGTGAAAATATGTTTTTATGCATGTTTTTGAGTTTTGTTGGGTTCATTTTTTGCCTCACTAGGTGCTGTTTGGTGCTGGTATGATGATGCATGATGATTCGCTCTAATCCTTCGATCGCGTTCGCCGCCCGACGTTGGTGGTCTGCTACATTCGGTACGGTTTGGACATGACAGCGATGTGTTGTTTATTTTATTTCCTTTTATTTTAATCAGTGATCGGTTTTTTTTGACGATGTTCGGTAGAGAATAAATTTATACGATGGAGTCGTAAGATTCGAAGAAATGCAACTTTTCGTTTTTTTTTATTGTTTTTAAATTGACAAATAACATGCGAAATTAATCAATGGTTGTTTTGAATGATTGCTAGCAATTGCTTTATTATTTTAATGATTTATCATTAGACAGTTTGAATGGAATCGGTTAAAAATGACTCAGCAAGAGTGATTATTTGAAGGGTATTATAATCGAAACAAAAAAAAAAAAACACTTCAACACGCCACCTTCGCCACGAAAATTAAATAATTAACCTAACATGTTGGTGTTAAAACTTTACCATTCTCTTCACCAGCAAGCTCAACACCGGTAGCTGAAGCTAATGGGCAATACAGTAAGACGGTGGAAAAAAGAGGGGAAAAAACAACAGCCAAGTAACGTTTACCCAAAGTGGAGGTTTGATTGTTCAGCTCAAGTCCACACCCCACCGACCGGTGGAACACTGATGGACTTTTATTATCGTGCCTGATTACATGCTTCTCGGCGGTGGCGGAACGCTGTGTTTCACACTTTTAAGTTCTACCCAAGCAGCGCAAGACCGGCGCGATCTCACCTCTGTGGAAAAAAACAACTCCCCAGCCCCACTCCAAAACCACCCGGGAGGAGGCCTTTTCGTCCAAAAATGGAAAATGATTGGCAATCGCAATTGAGCGGCACAGCTTCTGACTGTGCCGGGCCGGAGCGGGCAAGAAGGCGTTCACCTGACACACGCAAGGGTCGGCAGGAAGGCTAAGGTGTGTGTGTATTTGGGGGATAAAAACATACACCGCAACACCGTGACCCGGGGGGGGGGCAGCTACACGCAGCCAAAGATGGTGATCAGGGCGATGATGATGATGCTGATGTGCCGCGATTGTCGCGGTTTGATGGATGGACTTTGAAGGCTGCGGACGCACGAGAGTACGCCCGTGTCCACGCGTTCCAGTCGCAACCACGGTTGTGCCACGGTAACACGGCCATTTTGTAATGATAACGCTTTGATCTTTGCCGCCGCGGACACCCGCGGGACGCCGGTCTGGGTGGGTTTTCGTTCGTTTCTTTTTTTTTGTTTTGGACTCAGCTAGAGGCGCTTGGCGATGGCGTAAAAGCGCCACACGCATTGGCACGCCAATGACGCCCGGTTTGTGGCCGGAAACCGGAAGGGTTTTGTGTGGCAGGGGAAGATTGTGTTTCATGCGGATAGATAGATGGAGGGGGTGGGGGGGGGGGCAACACATGACAGGAATGGATCGATCCATTCGTTTTGGGCCGGCGAATTGCAAAGTCGAAGGGCGATCATTTTAATCGCTTTCAGCACAATCGCAAACCATTGATGGTGTGTGGCATGTTTCAATTTGAAAGTGCGATGTTTGGCGGCATAATTATGGCCGGGATGGATGTGTGGATGGAACGCTGATGATTTATGAAGCGGGGAATTATTTAATTGGTGCAAAAAATTGGGCAATATGATCGCAAGATTCATCCGATGTTTGTGGGATATTTGGGATGTTTGGGGTAAGCATTAGGAGAATATTCACTCTTTCAGTTTGAATCAGAGTGGCTATAGGGATTTGAAAATTTAACTCACTTTTTTAAGATTCGTAAAAAAATGGGTTCAACTTATGTTGTCTACCGCTCATCTCCAACTCAACTCACTAACTCTCTGGGCCGACTAGTGACCGAACTCCTTTTTTTTCTCTGTGAATAAAGCTCTGAATCAGTTTCAATAAAATCCTTAATATTGAGTCATAAAAAACCATTCTAAAAAGTCATTCATATGAAAATTGATTCAAAATCTTGAATTTTCTCTTTTGAATCTCTTATGTGAAATGAATCTTGGGAGATGTATGAATCTCCAAAACAGAAAGACTCAAGAAAAAAATCCTCGTGGCCCTCGTGGTACAGGAAAATAATTCTATTTTAACTACATCAAAGATTGCTGACATTATTCTAACGTAATTCGTGCATCCGAGTTCAAATTATTTGTAGTCCACTCTTCAAGATTTTTAACGTTTAACACATTAAGCGTTGATAGATAAATTACCGACAAATAAGATTTTTTTAAAGTCATATCCAGAGTTATAATTCTCTAAAGATTCATTTATCTTTAACGTTTTCCTTGAATATCTTGAGAGCCATGAATATTGGAAGGTTCACAATACACATAAGCTGAGATTCAGAAATATTGATCAACCTTGATTTATTTTGAAGATCAATTCAGATTCTAGAATCTAGATCTGTCTCTAGTCAATAAATGGTCAAGTGATTCACATAAACACTTCGTGCTGAGATGGATTCACTTCCAGAGTTCAACTCACTGTTTTATTCTAACTCAGTGAGCACATCTCTAGTTAGCAGTGCGGAAATTTTGGTTAAACATGGAGTAGATAATTTTGTTATTTGAGTTATGTGTTAAAGTAGACAGTTTAATGTTCTGTAATGCCCATACAGTAATTTATCTCTAAAAGAATATAAATCATACACATCGACTACGCTTTTAAACAAATGAACATTTGGTCCTTCGAACCGGATGCAAGGTGTTGCTATGTGAGCCTGGTTCTTTTCCCTACTGATTCTTCAAACTGTATCTTCTAACTGGTAATCACTGGCGAATGCACTTCGAAGAAACACCATTTAATTGGCCAACCAGTAATGAAACACGACTCGGCGTGAGACATCGATATGTGCTGGGGCCTAATAAAATGGTCATCACAATCGACGCTTAAGTGCATCAGACCACCGACTTTTTCGACCGACTGTCTCTCCAGCCGACTCCAACGCTCCAAACTCATGCTTTTGGAAGAACTCCGTAAAAAGAAAAAGTGAAGCAAGAGTGAGGTAAAATAAAATAATACGCCATAAAAAGGTCCACTATCGTGATACATGGGTTTGGTGGTGGTATCGACATAAAATGCGCATGTTTTTTTTTTAAAGGTCGAACCCATAAGCCTTGCGGTGGTGGGCTGCGAAACGCATCGCCACACCGATGAGAGATTACGCAAACGAACGCGCTGCTGATGGAACACTTTTGATGGAATGCGAACGGCTGGATATTTATGACCAATTTTCAAGCGAGCGGATGATTTGCATATCGAGCTAAGAGCATTCGTATGGATTATGCTAAGATTACGGGCGTACATGAGCAGGCGGTAGAGTGTGGTGAAGAAGCGAGATGGGAACGGAATTACAATATTAGTCCAAATGGGCAACAGTATATCTATAGCCAGAAATGTGTTCCCACATCATCTCTACCGGCACACACACACACTTCATAAAGTTCCTGCTCCGTTTGCACCGCGCAAACAGTAGACGACAGGCAAACAGGAGAAAGAAAGATAATAAAATAAACGTTCAAACAAACTTTTTCCTCCAGCCACTTGTCGGGTAATTCGTTGCTGCCACGAGTTTGTTTGGCAAAGTGGTGGCAAATATTTGCACGGGAAAAGTAAGTGCGCTGAAGTGTTGAACGGCTAGGCCGATCGAAAGACAGTCCTGACAGGCTGAAACGCTTAACAGATTGACGTTTCGGTGGCTTATGAACGCTACAATGTCACACGAAGCCGTGGCGGCTCGGGGAAGGTTTGAGTAGCTAAATCTAGGCACCAAGCGGTGTAAAGAGATTTTTCCGCAGCCGAGTAGAAGTCGAGTTGCTTAACGCATTTCATGAAAACCAAAACATACCGCGAGCGCAAGATCAATCACTTCGGAGAGGAGAAGTCTCTCCCACCACACACCAACCTACCCGGATGACCTTCCCGGAGTGAAATCCCGCGCGGATCGCTTTCCTGAAGGGCGACCTTCGACGTCTACCGTCGTCTATTTATTTGCCTCAGCCAGCCAGCCAGCCAGTCAGCCAGGGCAGGCCAACCTCATCTGCATGCCATCATAATTTCCTGCCCTGTTTGATTCTGCCGGGGCGCTGTTTGCTCGGGCAAGAAGCAACCCTGCGCTGCTCTCCCTCACGTCTAGACGCGGCTGGTGCGTCTCCCCAACGCGCCTAATGGATGTGCGCATGTCGACCTACCGCAGTGCAGCTTGCGCGCGTACGGACAACGATGATGATGGCGCACTGGGTGCGGTTTGTGCGATCTGTTCGCATGCATTACTTTATCATCCTGCGCCCCCCCCACCCCCAGGATGTCTTCAATTTACCCTTTTACCCGCGGGTTGACGGCTCCCCCCGGCGAATGGTGAATTATAACCTACATATGTGAGTGCGGTACGAACCGTACCGTGAGAGAGGACCTTTCCGTCTAGAGGATCTCATCGAGTGGACATTGGAAGAACTCCTACCGATCCCAGTGGCAAACGGGGGAATGACAGCTCGATCGATCTTTGCCGGAGAGCCGAGCTCTTCGTCGGAAGTCGATTGGGGTTGGGCGAAAATTCGGGGGATGGGACGACCGAACTCATGGTTTAAATTGTCTCTAACTCCCCCTCCCCCCGAAGCGGTCCCAGAAGTGAGACGAACTTCCGAGATCAGCGCAAGCCTGCGCCGGTCTTTATTAGCCGCTGTCAGCACTTTGGCAAAACGGCCGGACTGTAGCCTTCCGTCGACCGGTTCGTGCCACCGGTCAGTCCGTGGGCAAATTGTGCATATTAATTAACGTAAACTAATTAATTGCGTATCTAAACGATAAATAAAGGGATTATTATTGTCTGGGTTCCCCGGTGGGCCCGGCGGGTAGACCTTCTGAGCCTTTTCTCCTTCGGGATCACTCCAAATCATCGGCCTTGCCGTGCACTCTCTCGCTCTTTCGCTCTGATTCAGTAGTTGGAGCAGCTTGCAAAAGGTCGAGATAGTAGGATAAAGTGGACAAGTCGGTGTGTGCGTGTGTATGCTTGTGTGGGGTCCCCATCCTCCCCAGGTGGTTGCGCTCCTCCACTGGTCTGTGTGTACTGGCCCGGCCCCAGGCTACCGAAAGGTCCCGAAATCCAAACAAAAAGTAAGCGCTTACATAAACATCCGCTGAAACTGGACTGGCTGATGAAGTACGGGCGTCACCGCCCGATGCATGCAACAGAAGGAAGGGAGTTTTTTTTTAATGAAGCAAAGCTAAAAGGAAAACACTTGAAACAAAAACAATCATAATATCGCAAGTTAATCCCGGCGCGCGGTAGCAAGCGTCGCGGCGTAAATCCGGTAGGCATTCGGCCCTGTCAGCGCTCGCTTTAAGCTTCCCGTCCTGTGGCTTCGAAGGCTTCGCGCGGCGATTGTCAACGAGTCAAACACGGTCATGGTGTGGCGTAGGAAGCGCAAACATACGTCGGTATCGGTATGCGACGCAGGACGCAGGTAGGGCGATGCGACATCCTTTCCTTCTTCGCGCTTGTACGCTCGTTTGCTGCTTTCCGGTTCGGTTGCGATGCCAGTCGTAAGTAAGCGCTGCGCCGGCGTAAAACAGACCCAACAGGCAAGCGCAAGCCGACAGTACCGAGATGACAAGTTTATTATGCTTCGTGTGGCTGCGGTGTCAGGACGCCGCTTTGCAGGGCGGGACGGTGCCGGGAGGAATCGTGGTGATGGTTTGCGTTTTTATTACCCCCGCTCACGAGCCTTTTTAGCGGGTGCAATTTATGGTAATGGGGTTTTGAGGGGATTAAGCTTTCGGTATGGTTCGGGTTTGGCGAGTGTGTATGCTAACAAACTATTAGAACATAATTTACATTTTATGTTTTATACTCAAATTACTTTCATCATCTCGTTTCGGGTTAGTTCAAGAAGAATAGATAATCATTTAACAGTAAAGAAATGTTGGCACTGATCCTCATTCCTCATCCTCACAAAAAAAAATGTGAGACTGTCTAGTATCGATAATTATATTAGACATTTTATGTATAACTTTCTACAATGTATTCAATTTGTGTATTGTTTTCATTGTTCCTAAAACATGTAGAAGTCTTCAATGCATCAGGGCACTTCTACTCTTGACCAGCCACTAAGATCATCTGAAGAGCTTTGTTTTCATGGCACAGAAATTAGTTATTGAGCTTTATCTGGAGATGTATCTGGAGATTTGGTAAGGTTCCAATTGATGAAGAAGTTTTAATAGCCAATGAAGACAAGCATTATGATAGACAATCTGACAAGCGATCATAAAGAGAAAAAGATGATGATACTAGTACTTAGTGGCAGATCCACGTTCTCTAGATTTTCATGACGAGAACACTTCAATGTATTTCTACTAAACATAATCCACCAATCGAATACATCTATTGCCAATTGGTGGAACCTTATGTCAATACCTGCCCGTATCTAGTCGATTTATGCCTAACAGTATCATCAATTCAGTGAGTGAGGTGTATGCTAGGTTTGTTCCAGATTTAAATCCAAGACACGGACGATGTTTCGCAATGGCTAAAACAGCTGCAGAACCACCGAAGTCCTGAGAATACGTCGTTCAAAAATCCTTAAAGCAAAGTTTTCCTCAGATCAGCTGGCCGATATCAATATAGGCACTAGAGCACTAAGATATCAAGGATTATTAAGTATTGACCTTAGGAGCTGATAGTATAGCTCTATTAAACCTCTGTTATCCATGTTTCGAAGCTTCAACCTGTCCTATGTGTATTTTTATTTAATTTGCTCCATTTATTCGTCTAAAAATCACCTACTAGCTCCTTCTAATCATCTTGACATCAGATCTTGATAAGAAAGTTAGTAATAATTCATAATAGTATATGATAGATTTTAAGTGGATTTCTGAAACCAAACCTAATCTAGCGATAATTGTGGTCTTTACTATATTTTTCATTTCGCCTTAATGGTTCGTTTAATTGCAATACCTGTTATCAAAATGATAAATGAAGACATCCTTGATGTTTAGACATTCTTACTTAGAATGCTTTGGTATGTCATCCAACCGAACCTTAACTTATGTAAAGATCATTAACGTCTTTTCTGATTGCGGTTCATTTCCAATCTTGTTAAGAGATATTGTACTATTTTATGCCTTTTGTCAAATTTGCACTGTGCCAAACGGTTGAAGCTTTAAGTTACATTTTAGCTACAATGTCTGTATCGTAAAGGAAGCTGCTCTATGTGTAATAAAAGCGCCTTTTGTAACCAAGCAAAGACGCTCGAAATGCGAATTCCAAAACAAATACCAGCAACTCCTTTCACATATTAACCCGTGCTTCTAATAAGCGTTTGATTTACCGATATCCATAGCTTTATGTGTTGAACCATTAAGGTTGCAGGCAGCAGGACCACCGTGCGCATGCGGCACCGACCCAGTGGTGTTAGAAAACTCAGGTGTTTCAATATCCGTCACGTCCGACACTAATCTTATCTCGCCCGATAGTGCACTGATTGGGTCGTAAATATTCGCTTCACTCTCGCCGCAAATCAATAACCGTCAGATTATCGTTAGTGAGTGCAATTTTCGCTTTCGTTCGCCGTTCAACCCACCGCTCTCTGCTTGTGTGGTTTTTATATTGCACTTGCATGTGGCACCGGTTCTGGGTGAAGGCGAAAGAAGAAAAAAACGGTACTGCATCTCAACACCGCAACTACGCAAATTAGTATTCCTGCTGATGTCAGATGCAAGTTTATAGTTCGTGCTCTTAGCTAGTGTGTGCCTTATTTGCCACACACACACACACACGCACGCAGCTACAACACCCTGCTCACCTGCAGACCAGACCGAAATGTAGCGCGGGAATGAATTTATTGTGCCCGCCAACGAACGAACCAGTAGCCAGAGAACGAACCAGAAGGGTACTTTAGGTGCGGCCCTTCACCGGTGGCCGCAGGTGCAATAAAATAAACACTCGTAAAACGAACATCCTTCCAGGGTGGGGGTTGTGGGGAAGAGGGGAAGCGAACCGAAAACAAAAACAACAACAACACTCCACTGGAAATAGCTTGGAGCTGCTGGTGTTTGCTTAGGGTTTTGCCTGGTTGGTGGTGGTGGTTTTTTTTTTCTTCTGTTCGGTCTTCTTTCGTCTACTGCTACCGGAGTTTGCCGTTGCAGCGGGCAATCAGCTGCACTGGGAGGTTGGTCATGTGTTGTTATTTTTTTATATCTGCTGTTGCCCCTGACTCGTTTTTTTATCCGTTGTTGCCGTTCGTTTATGTGGGCTCCGGACTCCCTGCGTAATGAATGTGCTAATGTCCTGCAAACCAAGCCACTCGACTTACCGGTTTTCGTTTGCAGTCTACCAAAAAAAAAAACAACATTAGCTACCGGTCTTACCTGGTCGAAAGTTTCAGGGTTTCGTGTGTGGTGTGTTTATTAAGGTTCACATTCAACCCTTGAATGGGGATTGCTGCTTTTAGTTGAATACATTTGGCTAGGGCTAGAAAGAGAACGGAATGCTTATGGTGCAACTGTATCATAACAGTAACTTAAAAAGTGTTTCAATTTCAATTTTCGACTATTTGTTAAACATAACAAAAATTTTGTAATAGCTTTCAAAGTATCACACCTTTTTTATGTTGGACTTAGGGCCTATATTGGACCACAATATCCAAGGAGATCCTGTATCCCTTTATACAGCGCCTACCACAACTATATGGACAGTCGGTTTTCGCGATTTGTGGAAAATCCATAAGAGATAGACAAAAACAGTGAATGTATGAGTTGTGCAGAATACTATTTAACATCTTCGTATACTTTTTAAAAAAATTAACTCGTTTTTACAAGACTTATGACGAAAAAACAAATTTATGGTCGTACCATAACTATAAATACACTTCGAAAAACAGGTTTGATGTGCTAACTAACGCATTTAAAAATCGTTCAAAAATATAAATAACATATTCTAGAAAGGTTTTGAAGAAAAATATTTTTGGACGATTTTTTAAAAAGTGTTTTTATAACTTATTTTAAGGTTTTATAAGTTTTATGATAGTAATTATCAAAATAATTTTTTTGAACATAAAAAAATCACCAAAAAAACTTTGTTTCGACTGTAATTATTGTTTTAAAAATGCAAACCAAAGTGTGTAAAAAGATTTTCAAAAATTATTTTGAAACTGCCATGAGAACCTTATCAATTTTGTAAACAACGGTGCAAAACTGATCCGATCAAACAAAAGCGACACAAAAAGCTCAACAACGATTTTTTAGCAGAATCTTAATATTTGCTGCTGTTACATACATAGTTGAGGAATGTAATCCTAGCCCGATATTTTTTTCCTCCCACCACCCACTTCACCACCGATGTTAGAATGCAACAAAGGCGCTTGTAAATGATTTGGAGGAAGTGCAGACGAACACGATATTCAGTTCCATTGGCTAGAGTATTACTCTTTGCACGCAGTCGAAAGTCTAAATATAAAGAATTTTTACAATTTTTTTTGATATTTCTACGAAATCCTTCAAATTCTTCATTCAAACGAAGCTATACTACGAATAATAAACTGTACAAATTAACGATTTTTATTGGAAGAATGTGGCTAGAGCCGTTGGAGTTTCAATCAAATCTCGTTGCTTAAATTTTCATTATTGTAATAGCAGAAAATATGAGGATTTATTTGAAGAACTTTACGAAAACTTGCTCTCTTTCTCTCTATCTAGGAAGGGTTCAACCAGTAGGCTACCACTTTCAAGGATCAAAAAGCAAAAGGATCCTCTCACCTTCACGGTTGAGCGATCCCGCAAAGCAAGCGTCCTCCTGTGTTGATTTTACCGCCAAATGAAAAGAATCTAATATTTACAATGGACAAACGAACCATCGCTTCCACAGCCTAGAACGTGCTTCCTACAACTTCCTGGGTGATAATGTGTTTGGAAATTAAAGGAAAAAATGAACCTGTTCAAATCATCCGTGATCGTAGGCAAATATGACCGACCATTTCACACAAGCCCTTCGCGTCCGCCTAGTCAGTCGGGGGAAGCAAAGCGAAAGCATGCCCGTGATTGCTACCGGCAGTGCGCATCCACACTGCTGCCATCCCTGCTCTAGAGGTCTAGCAGAACGGATGGCACCAAAGAACGGAAACCCGAAAAAAAACACATTAATTAATGTTCCCCTTTCGTTTCCTTGGTGCGAGGGTTTAAAATGTGTTATTCCCTCCTTTTTTTCCTGTGTCTCGTCCACTCTAAAGCCACTTTATGCTCGCGGCCAAATCGTTCCCGTTTGTTTTATGATGATAACGACGACCACGACGACGACGACGACGACCACGCTGATGATGATGTTCTTCTTGTTGATGATGACGATTATCGAACATCGGGCATCGGGAGATAATTTGGTTCGGAATATATTAATTAAAACCAACAAATACCGGGAGCTCGGTGGCGAATCTTTTTTCACATTAGTGCGGACGCACGGACGGGGAAATCAAACAGAGACAGGTCAGCAACAAAAACACACACACACACTGGCAAAAAATGATGCCAAAAAATCGTTGAAACAAGCAAAACAAAGCAGAGAACGAACGGCGCGACCGTTGCTCGATGTGTTGTGCTTCTTTCGTCCTGGCGGTGCCGGGGGAGAAAGAGAAAAAGGCCAGCAACAAAATCCTGCTCTCTAAGAAGATTGTTAATTTTAGTGATTTTATGTACTTTTTATTATGCTTTCTTTTTTATTTGCATTCAAAGTACTGTGTGACTTTTAAAGCTGGGCTCCTTTCCGTCTTTGCGGGGTTTGCGCTTATTCAATTTGGCACTGATTGGAATTGTGTGGAGCAAATTTTTTGTTTCGTTTTTATAATAAAATCATACAAACCTTTTTTTCTCCTACTCCGTTTTTTTTTCAAATTGCAAAGCTTTATCCACTGAGAAGAGCTTTCGCAACGTCTCGAAATTTCCTTTCGAGAAAAATAAATGCGATCGCACTTCTCTCGGTACGAAAATTGATACCGTTCCCCGTTCATGCCCGTGCCCAAAGAAAGTAAAATACTCTCACCCTCCCCCCTCCTGTCCAATCAAATTTTAATGACGGGTTTTACGACGAGACGGGCTTAATTTTCAGACCATCAGCGATCGCGATTCGCGTCACAAATAAAAGTCTCATTAAATTGAGATTACATTTATAAGAACGTGTTGCTGGGTTTCATGTCTTTCCTTCCCGCACTTCTTGTTTAACTTTTACGGTCCTGCGGGTCCTGTTGGCCGAAGAGAAGAGCATGGACACATTTTACACGCGCACCCATAAAGTAAAGGCACTTGTGCGATGAGGTCATATCGGTTTCGGTACACTTTGCGCCCGCTCTCGGGGCGATCGTGCAGTGATCGGAGGGATTATATGTGTAATAAATAATTTCAGAGTTTCAGCTTTTCATGTGTAGCTTAACCGTTTTATAACTCCAATCTGGCTTGGGCCGTAATTGAACGGTTCGATCGAAATGTCTACCTCACGGCACGGTGCGTGCCCCGTCGATCAATCTGCCTTTCCCGTCCAGTGAGGCTTTGCTTTTTTTTTGTATTAATTCAATCACCAACCATTCCAAAACGCCATTACGGCGTGGCCACCGGCGTTGAATTCTAATGTAGGTTGCCCGACTCCAAATCGAATGCCAGGTGATTAACGTCATTTCGTGATCACACCATCAACACCCCGGATCGGTTCGCTGTCACGGTTACGTGTGGTAACGATCGATCGATCGATTCAGTATCGATTCAGCTATAGGTTGGTGTGTGGAGGGGGGCAAAAACGTTGAGATTCATTGATGGATTGAATTGATTGACGGGGGTGGAAGTGAATGAACGAAAGGCACTGTATCGAACTGATATACACAGCTATAGTAGTCTGTGGGGTGTGGTTTAGGGGTTGGATTAGAACTGTCACGATTTTTGGATGCCTTAACGAATGATATATGTGTAGGCAGTGGATTTCGTCTGAAACTTGTCACGCTAGGCAATTTGTTTCCTGAGTTTTAATCTAAAACAATGAAGCTTATCTTTGATTCTGTGGGACGTGGGTTAATTGTCTTTGATAGCATAATTATTTCAAGACTTATAGTAACTTAACAATTAGGAATACTTACGGCACATATGCTTCAGTCGGTTATGTCATCCTTAGAAAACGATCCAGGGGACTGTGAAATACATTGCGTAAAACAGTTTTAGAAAGCGATAGATCTATCGTAGACTGATTCCCAGAATGAGTTGTGAGTATGAATCTTAAGTAAGTGAGTCACATACAGGGTAACACCGTATGTGTGAAACGTACTCGAGTCCCCCTTTATTGTGTTTCTTCGTACTGCGTGTCAATCACATGAGTGAATTTTGACGGATTGTCTTTTTTGCTAATTTGTCGAAATAACAGTCCACTTTTCAGTTCAACTCTAAACTGAAGTGGTGGCTAACCAGTTCTTGGTTCCTGCTGAAAACGCACGCTGGTCACAACATTATTTGTTTGATACATTGATTACTCCGAAGGTAACTTTGAACTAGCAAAATGATCGTATTTTTAAAGCCTTGTGCTAGTTTTAGGAAAATATAGTCTTTACTTTCAACAGGATTTAGTTCCAGCCCATAAGACTACAATCGTTCAACAATGTACGTGTGAAGAATTAGCCTTATTTCATCACCTGATCTGAATGGTCTGCAGCTACTCCAGATCTTATTATTCAGGAGGGACGGCTTTGTCGTATTGCTTAAGCTACTCCAGACTTGAAGCCATTGGACTTTATTATTTGGGGATATATGCCAGGAAGTTTTTCGCATTTTGAATTAGGACAAAATTCAAGAATCGTTTGGTGAAGATTTGGGACGAAATTCCGAATAAAGCTGACTAAAACAAAGGATTCAACTGAGTATAATGAAAATTGACTACTTGAAGATGCGGTACACTTCGATTCTGCAGAAAAATAAAATCTTTTTTGAGTTTTTAACATTAACTCTTCATGAAAGATCCCAATTTCTTTGTAGGAATCAATAAACTCATTCATTCATATTCAGCACATCTTTAATACGCATGTTTTGATACGTGTGAAGGTCTGTCTATATTCAGTAATTATTACAGACCTAAGAACGTAACCCGTCCTGAACACTTGCCTTAAGCCCTTGATTGGTTTTTCGAATTGATTTAATCATTAAACCGCTTCAGTTCGCTTCATCTTCAGTCCTGAACAGATTCAAATCAACAACCCGGGCATTTTTGGTGATCTTTACATCGTGAATTTAGTTTGAGTTTATCCAGATACTATTTTTTGGTAGCTAGATAATGAGTTCCAAAGTATACATCTTTAGAGAACAGAAACACGAGGGATAGAACTAATATTTTCAAACACTGGAACGATCTCACCGATCATGTGGCTATACGAGTGTGACCATAAAACGTTTCCAAATCTTTTCCCCTGATGTAAGTTTTCTTTCCTATTTTAGAAAAAAAAATCATCTAAAAAACAAACTCAATCCAACGATAGACTCCAAAATGGCCACAATAATGCAGATTGGACACGGTCTAAAAGTTACATCTTCTTCACAGGCGGACGCTCAAAGACCGACGCCGAAAGGGCCCGAGACTTTTTTTTTTGCTTTTCTCAGGTTTTCACTATTTTCTTCAGTCGTCGTTTTTTTCCTTGTTCTCTGATTTCGTTAAGCTTACCCCGCAATTTGTTACGGTTGGCATTCGGGGCTCGGGGCGGTACAATTGTGGGTTGGTTTTCAGGAACTCCCTACCCTTAGCGTTGCGTCGCAGGGCCGTAATTATTACATTTTATTCGATTGAGCAATCGACCGGCAGGCGGCTGCGCGGTGTAGTAACAACTTAATTATTTGCCCGCTCGGGCCCGTGTTTCGTTTAATTAGCTAACAGCTTCGTCTGACGATTCAATCGGTTCTGGAGAGAATTGTGGAGATTTGTTTGAGCTACGTAATTCTTTATTTTTTATAATACTTTATTTTGTTTTATTTTACACATAAATGAGTAATGCTTGGAATTCTTCTATGATTAACTGTCCCTTTTTGCAGGGATATATGCGTAAAGCTGGGAATTCTTATATGATTAACTGTCCCTTTTTGCAGGGATATATGTGTCACAGCTTTTATCTGAACTTGCTGTCCCAATTCTTTGTGAATGTGAAACCAAAAAAATAAATCTATCGCATGCGTGTGAAATGGGAACCACTGAGTCGTATTTTACCGTAAAATCGGGGAAAATTGATTTACGGCGCAACGTTTCGGTGACAGGAAACTGTCCGCATTCTGACCGAATTTCTCACCTCCCCTTACGTTTTTTTTTTTTTGTCTATGTATGTTGGTCTCACTGTTTCGGGATCACCTATTTCTTCTCTATCGTTCCAATAAATCATTTCTGGACCCGGCCCCACTCCCCGGTGCAGCTACGAACAATTAAGGTTTAGATGGCTGTGAAACCCGCAAGTGTGATTTAATCAATAAAGCTTTACGATCCGGTGTAAAATATTTCCATTTCCACAGCCAATGCGGGTCCAGGCATCCATGGTGCGGGACTGACATATTATCAAGCTCTTGAAATTGATAAATAATTTCATCAGTAGAAAATGACATAAGCAGCCACAAAAGCCACACACACACACACACGCGTGCAGCTGTAAGGAAAAATGGTCAATTTCCTTCACGATTTTTTTTTGTTCGAAAAGCGCTTATTTGGAACTGGGACCGTGTCTGTCGCCCAGC
>NC_054085.1:22106971-22146332 GCF_017562075.2 Anopheles merus
AGCAACATTTGTGGCAGTTGCAGGCAGACTGAAGCTGTCGCAGCTCACGAGCCGTCTGCGTCCCGCCAGCTCAACTGCCCGAAGCTCGTTTCACTGCCTACATGTGCCTGTGTTAGTGTGCGTGCTTGTGCCTGTATGTGTACGGGTATACACGTTCATCATCATCGATCAATGACAGTGATCTTGGCGGAAGCATGCGGGTGGTCCCATATAATGTAGAAGCGTACGGTCTCTCCTTTCCATTCCGGCCATTCCTGCTTCTCCTTCTCGCTTGCGTGCGTCTTTTATTCACCCCTCCCTCCCTTCCGCCCGGCCCCTCTCCATCTTCCTGCCCACCCTTCTTCTTCCCTTCCCTGCCATCGGCCACCGGCCATGCCTATATACACAGCCCTTATGTTGTGTGTATTTTTTCTTCTTTCCTTTCCTTCGTTCGGCTGCCTTCTGCCTCATGCATCTTAATTTCGTCTCCCGGTATCCTCCTCCTCGGGGCCGGGCGCAGCACCCCTCACCCGAGCCGTCCTTTCCTTCCCCGCCCACAAGCAAACACATCCACATACACACACACACACCCTCTGCTGGTGGTGGGATCGCACACGACGTGCTGCGCTCCAATCGACGGGGCAAAGAAATGGAAACATCAACGATCCCTCCCTTGTCCGCCGGCGACCGCTGTCCTTGCCGCCCTCTCTCCGGTAGCGGACGCAGTGAGGGTTGATCATCGCACCAACACGAGCGCACGGATGTTGCTGATGGTGGATGCTGCGCCGTGCCAGTGTGGGTAAGCGCTCCCAATGAGCTTGATCGGTCAGTTTTTGTCGTGCAAGAAGGTTTGTTTTACGGATATGTGTTTGAGATTTATTTTATTTATTATTTAATAAAGTTAAGATTTTTTTAAAATTAGTTGATTATCATAACGATGACGATAATAAGATAACAAAAATCATATTGTTTGAAGTTTTCCCAATATTTTTATTCGAAGCTGAATAATCTTTGTTGCGAATGACGCGAAGAAAGAACGTAAAATTTATTAAAATTATCAAAATAAGTTAAAATAAAATAAACAAAGACAAATAAATGTTCAAATAATTTACTTTATTTTCATAAAAGTCATATTTCTATTATAAAATATCAATGTTTTCTAGTAATAATTTTGTATTCATAAGAGATTAAAGAGTGAAATTTCTGATGAATCATAAAATAAATTGAAAATAAATTCGAAAAAATGTTGAACTGAAACTTAAACAAAACATAAAAATATCACCAAACTTACGGCAACACCTACTCGGCCCATGCTTTGGCAATGAACACGCACAAGCAACAAGTCCTACTGTGGAACGTTTTCAACGCACACCACCATTGCCGCACGCATTCGCACACACACCAACACCACCGCGCACCGGTTGGGGTGGTTTGTCCGGATTTTGCTAAGGCGTCGCCCTAGCACCAATGTTTGCCGGATCGCTTCAATAGGAAAAAATGTAAAATAAATAAAAAACCTCTTTTGCACGTCCAATTCAACGAAAAAGATTAAACAAAAGTAAATATGAAAATTATGGAAAATAATGCTAAATCAACGCTACTGTAAACTCAATGCAATATATTTTCCTGCACGGTGTTCACCCATCAACGGGGCAACGTGTACCAGAGCGCGGCCTGCGCACCGCATGCAGGGCGAGCAACACACACCGCGGCAGCCAGTCCGCCGTTCAGCCGGTGCGCAACGGTGTAGGTAAGATGGCCGACTTTTATTTGATCGAAAACAATCGCGCAGTGCGGACGCAAAGCCCGATCGCTCCGCTGCTGCTCCCCGGGTGCGATCAGTGAGGTGTGTGTTGTTCCTTTTCGGAAACACTTCTTGTGCGCAACGAGACACGACGAAGCAGAGCACCGTTTCGGAGTGTGCACTTCTGCTCGCTGTTAAAGGATCCTGCATTTCTGTGGAGTGTGTGTGACAAATAGAAAAGAAAAAAACAAGCGAAGGATTTTAATCGTGCAAACTTCATTCAAAATTCCTCCCGCGTGCGTGCTTTAGATCAAACAACGTGTGAGTGTGTGCGTGTTTTGTACGATCGTGTGTGCGGTGGTGACGAAACGACAGTGTGTGACGCCAAAACCAAAACACACCCGCGTCGACCGATCTTTGCGTGCGTGCGTGCGCGCAGAACAGGAACAGCGAGGGCGTTTAACTTGTGCTTGCTCTTGCTTGTACGTGTGTGTTTGGGTGAACTCGCGCCTTAATTAAGTCGTACGATAAGACAGCGCGCCGGTTTCTCCGTAGGCCAGGAGGAAGGCGCACCAATGTCAAACACAGTGGTCGGTGGGCGCTAGATCGCTGCTGGCCTACAATCGCAAACAGTCGTCGGCGCGCTTCAAAGATCGGCAGCGGATCGTGCAGGAGATAAACAAATCCACTCCCCCCCCCATTGGCGGCGTGCGTGCGTGAAGCACAAGCGAACGGCAACGCTATTGTTTTTTTTTTACCGACGGCAAAAACGCGCTCAAACTTTTCTTCTTCTGCCAACTTCACGATCTCTTGGTTCGCGCGTTAAGCTGGCAAAGTGCGGGAAGCTCCGAAATTAATCGTCACGACGATTTTTGGTAAACGTGCTGTGGAGCTCTGCTGCGCCACGATCCTTCCACGATCGTTTATGTTTGTGTGTTTATGCTGCCGGGCTAGCGCGCTCTCTCTCTCTCTCCACCCCTGTATACGCTGGGTACGCGACCCACCAGCCAAAGCGAGACAAGTAAGACATAAATAACAGGAAAAACGGCAGGGCGCAAGGGCAGAGCCCACTCAACTTCGACCTTAAAGGCAGAGGGCTGCACCGGGAAGAGGCTAAGCGAAGCGAAGGGGAGGAAAGTCGAACAGCCGAAAACAAAAAAAAAGCATCTTTCCCTCTCGGCGGCTGCTGCTGCTAGCAAACAGAGCAAGAACGACCGGGAGAAAACAAGTGGAAAGGAGGACGAGAGAAAGGAAAGAAACACCCGAGAAAGGCGGAAGGGCGGAAACACACACGCACCAGCTCGCAAGAAAGAGCGAAGGAGATCGAGGGCCCAATTTTGGGAAGAAAACAAAGTACGAAAGGTTTTTTTGTTGTCGCTCTCTCTCTCCCGGTGTTGTGTTGTGCTGTGTGCGGGAAAAAAGGTCTTCAGTGCGTACACCAACACACGCGTGTGTCTGTGTTTGTGTGTGTGTGTGTGTGCATCGCTGTGTCTGTGTGTGCGAGTTTTCCTCGATCTTTTTTTCAGTTTTTCGGGTGTGCGTGGATGATCGGCACCACCGCCGAAGAAGACACACAACAGTGCGCGACAGTGTCGGTCGATCGTCGAGTTCTCGAGTCCGTTTGTTCCGCAGTGGCTGGTGGAAGCTCCGGTGCTTCCGGCAAAACGCAGCAAAAAGAATATCGAGTGCGTGGTTGGGGTTGCTCCCTTGCGAGTTTGACGGCTGAAGTTTCGTGTGCTCGCGGAGTAGAAAAGCGCATTCCAAGCAAGTAAAAGAAAAGTGTCCTGTGAGAAAGTGGTTTCCCTCCTGTGTATGTGTGTGTTGGTGTCTTGTGGCCCTCAGCAAAGGGGTTGGTCCTTTTTCGAATAAGGCAGGTGGTTGCGCAGCTCTTGTAGCACACTAATCAACCTCTCCAACGACGGAATAACTCCGCGAGATTCGGTGTGCAGTAGTAGTAGGCCGCGCTACATTCCGTGAAGTTTTGTGTGCAGTGTTCAGTGTGCGTGTGCGGTGGATTTCTGTGGCAGAAGATGTGTCACTCAGCCAACATCGGTCGTGTCGTGATCTATGGTTTCGATCTAAATTTCTCCCTACGGTCTTGTAAGCGAGCATAGTGTGTGTGTGTGGGGTTCGGTGAAGAAGTTGTGGGAATCAAACCCAGGCCGCTGTCTGTCCGCTCGGCAGAGCAGGTGGTGGAATGTGAAGAAGAAAGTGAACGAAATTCCTCGAAAGCAAAAAAAAAAAAATCCTCCCAAGAGGAACATTGCCCTCAAGTTTCGAAAATAGTGCCTATAGTAGGTGAACCGCACCAGCTTCCTACTCGGACGCGCGGTGCAAACTAGCTGGATAGCAGGCAAACACGCTCAAACTCAGAAACAATGGTGGTACCGACGATGGATACCCTGCCGAGGGTACCGGACACCCACGGCGACACCGTGGACGAGAAAGTATTTTCCGACCTGTACATCCGAACCAGCTGGTACGATGCGACGATAGCACTCGATCAAATAGAAAAGGTAAGTTTGAAGTTGGTTGTTTTGAAATTCTGGGATTTGTGGCAACTTAGGAACTTACTTGTAGGAAAATTCATTTTCTCCAAGACATCTTTTGGGTGATCTTCTCAATAACTCGCAGCAACAGACATCTTGGGCATCTAGACATTTGGGAATTGGACTTGGTTAAGTAGTACTGTTGAAATCCTCAAAGAATAACACTAGTAGATGAAGATGGACTGGAGATGTTCTAGGATCACTCTCGGAAAACATCTAGAATAACATTTGTTCTTCAAGTTCTCCAATAGATCCAAACTGAGATATCTTGAGCTCTGTAAAATGCCTAGTCTCCAGAGAGACGGACTCTTTATGTGTCCTCTGAGCGTACATTTGTCACCCAAAAAAAAAAAGTCACATCAACGCACCCTGAGGCGCTCAAAGCCTCAACAGTCCAGCTCAATAGGGTACGGGTAAAGATCGAATACGGCGAACGAAATAGGCCCTAGCCCTCGGAAACGAAACTATTCCATTAACCATTACAACTCAATCCGACGACCCGCCACGGCATCAACCAGGGCAAAGAGAAAGACCGAGAGAGATAGGGATGAAGACAGGGACAGAGAGAGGACAAGAGATGAATGCCACAGTGTAGGGTCTTGTTTCGACAACGTAGCAATACCCAACACAACACACCTCCACCCTCGGTCTGTTGGCTGTTTCGTCGTGTACGGGCAGGGTTGGGTTCTCCTCCCTTACTCTACCACACACACACACAGACACTGTTTCGTGCCAACTGATCGTATGCGCGGCTTGCTGTGTTGCTGCCGCCTGCTGGCCGGTTGTGCTCGGTTTGTCGAAACTTTGTCCGCATCGGTCGGAAGGTGGTTCTCGCCCTCGATCGTCGAGGCACCCCGAGATGAAGGACAGCCGTGTCGAAGGGAAAAAAAATAAAAATCGGCGCAAAAGCGAACGACAGACAAACAGACACACACACACAGCATCATCGCCAGCAGAGGGAATACGATGCACGGGATGAAGTGTGGGGAACAAAAAGTAAGACATTAAAAGAAATAATCTATCTCGGCCTGTCGGGGCGCGGGTTCCAGCCTCCGAACCGAAACCCTCGGATTCGAAACTCCGTAATATTTCTCCCTCAGCGTGTGTGTGTGTGTGCCTGCGTGCGTGATCCGGACCCCGCGGGACATGGGTAAAAAGGGCCCGTGTGTGTGGGTTCGGGTTTGGGCTTTTTTTCCCCTTCTACGTTCGGGATCTTGAAACGGTTGATTGTACAAGCCGACCCCGGGACCGGCAGCGCACGGTGACGCCTCTGAACTTTGAACAGTGTGTATGTGTGCACATCACGAGCTGCCGGGCAGAGGAAGTAGGCGAGCGGCGGTGTCTCAATCATGATCGACTGCGGATCGACAATTCCCCAAGGGGGAAAACGGGTCAGTTTCCAAAATTCTTACCTACCCCGACGGGGGGAAGCGCGGAGCGGAAGATGCGACCGAAGCGACACCCTATCTCTGGGGGATTTAGAGAATTTATGACCCCGGGGGACACGTCCCAGTGCGCGTCCCTGGTAGGATGCCATCTTTATTTTCCGTTGTTTGTTTTTGTCACGAGCCGAAGCCGGTGCGGTATTTCTGTGTGACACACCACCACTCCCAAGGGGAAATTCCAAAGTTCCGAAATAGGAGGACGTGCATAGGGCTTTGCGGACGTTACGTGTCCGAGGCACAAACAGTTCTCTTGCTCGGAAGATGGAAGCGGTGGAGACGAGGGCAGCATATAGTGCAACGAGGAAATCAAACGGTGAATGAACATCACAATTGAATGAAAACCGCGACCCTCGGTACACTTTGAAATCGTAATCGGCTCCTTGACTGTGACTAGTGGTGGTCCGTGTCGCGCCACTCCCGCCGCACGTTTGATGATAAGCTCCGGAGTCACGCAAAAACAACGCATTGAATTTACAAACAATTTCGATTTAGTAGCAGCACGAGCGGGGGGGGGAGAAGGGGGAGAGACGTTATAAGTGCTGTCCAGCAGTTGGTACGTGTCCGGAGTTGGTTATGAGTCGGGGATTGCCCATCTGTTTGACATCGTAGATCATCGGCTAGACGGCGCTGGCATTCGGTACTGGAACGTAAAAAAATGAACCAAATGTCTACGAAACCCAGGCTTTGGGATTTAGTCTTTGTCGGACATTATGTTTGGGAGGTTTTTGCACATTCGAGTGGGACAAGATGCCCTCGTTATAAATCATTGGCTTTGGAGCTGATTCCGCTGTTCATATGGCTAGTTTATATGAGTATCTACAAAGGATTAATCGTCTTCAGTATTCTGAAGAGTACTTCATATACTTAAGAGTACTTGAGACATCAATTTCTAGTAAAATATCAGTATGTACTGATAAATTCTAACGCCAAGTACTGTTTTGGATGTTGAACTCCATTAGATCGTAGAGGTCAGACCTCCAACACCGATAGTTGCCTCCATGTAGATCACCTTTCCAGACATCAAAAGTAGTTGACGCAATTGATACCATAACGTGACACTCGGCGGTACGGTTAGCGAGGGACACAAGATTTGCATTAGAGATGAATTTTTCACGTCACCGGGTCGGGTGATTTGTGTTCAAGCTTAGGCTCTATTTATTGCCAGTTCGCTTGTTCTTGCTTTCTAAGGCACCAGAACAGTTGATTAAGTCTCGTCGTCGTCGTCGTCGTCGTCCCGTGTGCGGCAGTTTCGGTGTGGTTTCGCGTCACGCTCAACAGCACAGGACACACGCGGCAGGATTATTAATCGTTTTTGTTACGTGTACTGTCAGGCTTTCCGATGGGATAGACGAGCGGGTGGAAGAATAGCACGTCTAGCAGCATGTCTAGCAAACGAGGCACGATCGTCTTGATTAACCATTTTGGGTAAAGCAAAGGAACTAAAATGAGTTCATGTTTAGGTCTCTTGCATAGAAATTGAGGCTCTATTGGAGTTCAGACAAGAATTACACTCTTTAGAGCACGAGCTCGTTTTTCTTTCCATTACGCACGTATTGAAACTTATCTCCATGTCCTCAAACAACCTCTGTATCTCTCTCATTCTGTCTCCATTAGCGTGCTATGAGTATGACTCATACCATCGGCTTGTACTTCTGTCAAAAGATATTGGGCACGACCTTAACGTGCAACGTTCTTCTTGCCTCTCTGATTGCTCCAAGCATCGTTTCCCCACTTGGAAACTAGTTTGTTGGAAGTTCGTTGTCACACCAGATAAATCAGAAACTCCAATGATCGTGCTTCTGCTTATTTTCTTCCACTGAACAATTAAAAAGTTCAATACAGCAGTATAGTCTTCAACACTTCAAAAATAACTGCTCCTCCACCAAGGCCCGATCGCAGGCAGAAGAATGGCCGTTAAAACGGTTTTAAGAATGTGTAACTGAGCTCCCGCGGAAAGCCTGGCAAAAATGTAAACATTTGGCCGATTTGAGACGGATATTTATGTTTACTTTAGCGCGCGCAATGGATGTGTTTTGATTGTGTGTCGTCGTCAATGGCCACCATATCACTCTTTTCTCTCTTTCTTCCTCGCCACCGGTCGCTTGGTTGATTTGCTGTTGGTAATTATTATATTTTAAATATTGTGTATACCCCTCATCCTTCGGCGTGTGTGGAATGTGCTACCGTGCGGCCTTTTCCTTCCTTCGCTTTCTCGCGCAAATCAAGAAGGAGCCCTCGAAACCATTATCGTTGTTGGGGGTTGTGATTTGTTTGTTTTTGGCTTTCCTTCTCTTTGAGTTCACAATTTTAAGCCAGCGACGTTACATGTTGAGAGTGAAGATTGAAAGCCTAAACTGTTCTTTCTCCGGTTTTCTGTGCCTGTGTGTTGTGGCAATCTGTGGGGCTTGTCAAATCTCATCCGACACACACACACCAAATTTACCGTGTTGCGATTACGATGCAAGCGAAAGAAAAGATGAACCCAATAAAGGGGATTGCAAGAAGAGCGCAAAAGTAAATGAGCGAAATAATTAATCGTCAGCATATTGTGCTCGCTAAATTAAATCTCAAGTGCAGCGCGCGTTACGTCCGCAGCGCAAAAAAGGCCACAGCGCCGCCGCAGCCGCCGCCGCGTGCAATAAAACATGCTCGAGTAAAATAAGAGGCAAGAGAGGGTGGTTTATAGCGTGTGCTCTCGCGAAGTTGCAGTTTAGCGTAGTTCCTGCCCCACAATTCCCTGTGGTCCCTCTGGCACAAGCAGCACACGGCGATGTGATCACATCAAGCAATTAGACGCTCGTGGAAAGGATGGAATTGATAATGGTGGTGGAGAAGGGTTTGTGTCGGTCACAAATTAGTCGTGGTTTGGGATGCAGCAGCAGCAGATTTGATTTTTACCAAATGACTTTCTCTTCCATCCAGATTCAAGCCCTGCTAGCCTGCTGTATGCACAGTGTAGTGCTCAGCCTCATTTAGACTTTTGAATGCGAAATATGCGCCCTTTTTGATAAACGTTTATTGCGGTTGAATATGTTGATGGTAATTAATTTTAATTAAACAAAACTCCCGCGCTCGCTATGCTCGAAGGGAACGCTTTCAAACTCATTTGTATCTCGAAAAGGTTTGTGCTTATTGCCAGTCAGTGTGTGACAACGCACATAACTTAACGATCAAATGTGTCTATTAAACGGCCAATCAAAGTAGGTAAAGCTCCGTTCCCAATGACAGCGTGTGCGGTAAGGGATTTTTCATTGCATTTTATGAGCTAATTCAGCGTCTAAAGAAGAGACCTGGGACCTGGTCTACAGGACCCTAGCGAAGTACTGTGATGTGGTGGCGCCTTGATTGGATGCACGCGGCTTGGTGCTAGAGCACGGGCCAAGTGAGAAGCAAATTTCTATTTTGCCACAGATAATTTGCCCTGTTTAATGGGGCTTGGAATTGCCAGAGTTGTGGCAAGGTGATGTAATTTAGCTCCTACCAAACCGACCGTAGATCCGTAGACTTTATTTGTTGTAGGGGGTAAGTGAGCTTTTTGAGCAGGGTTGGCTTATTTTTTGCACAATTATTTTTAATATTTAAGGGAATATCAATGTTTTGATTCAATTCCAAGATCCGTCTATATGTCAATAATGCTCAAATAACAAGCCTGTGAATGAATGCTTGGACAGAGAATCTCCACATACGAATGCAAGAATAATCAAGCCTAATGGTGATGATGTTTCGCGGTTCACACCCGGGTGGTTTTGCTTTCTTTTGCACCGCAAGAAAGAGATGTGCGCTGTCGGCTCGATGATCTCGTGAATCCTTAATATCCCCGCGTAGTCTTGTAGTCTTGTAGACCCGCGGCAAACAAGAACAACTGCTCTGGCGGTGTTTATACACACCAAGTCATGTATCTTTCATGTGAGATGCAGTTTGCATCCTCCCAACATCGACAGGGGGGAAGATGTGCATGTTTTCCGGTGACAGAAAGATACCAACAAGAGATATTTCGATGACGATCGTCAAAAAAAAAAAAACATGCGTGACGGGGTTGTTTCTTGCGCAAAAGGGAGCGCGCTGCCACACGAAGGGAAGTGACAACCGTTCGGGAACCATATTTGGTGCATACCAGCACACACACACATGAGGGTACCCTATATCGGGTGTTGGATGATGCTATTAGTATTATTATAGCGTGTGTGTGTGTGTGTTGTTTGTGTGGTTGTTGGCGGGCGTGCGAGACCACCCGGTACGATGCCACCTTGAGCTGGAGGGACGCAGATGGGGGAAAGTGGGAGCAGCTGAAGCGAGATCTCCGTGGACCGGGGGCGCCGAGTGGAACGGTTGTTGTTTCTCTTTCGCAGTAGAAGCAGCGGAACCAGGGTGGGTGGGCAAATTCGATCACACTGCTGTGAAATGTGCTCTTTGGGGGCAGTCCAATTTTTGTTTCTTTTACTCTCGTGCGCGACTCTCGGTCGTGAACGTGTGAGAGTGGGGTGTTGTGTTTTGATTGTCAATTTTCTTTTGCTCTTTTCTAGCGCTGTCGGGGGGCTTTTTGAGAGCGCACGCGGTATGGACGCATACGGTAGTTAAGTGTGATTTTATTGCTGGTGCTAGTATGACAGCTACGGGCAGCAGTAAAAAGAGCCGAGAGAAAACTGAAGAATATGTGATGAGAGTGGCAGATAACTCGATCTTCTTCCTTTTGTTTTTTAACATCAACACCATTATGCAGAAGATATACCACCACCAGCAATATTACTGTTCGATTTTTTGAATGGGGATTCATCTAAAGCATGAATAAGTGTAATTTGCCATTGCTACTACAAGTATCGATCGCAGGTCGGTGAGGGTGTGTATTGTTGCGGTGATCGATCATCTCGCACGGCTAAACACGCAATCTTTGTGTGTTGCGTTAAAACGCGATCATGTTTCTTCGGTAACAATTTGATTTTATTGTATAAAATGCAAATTTTAGATGAGTATTGTTTATTTTAATTTTATTACGGCAATTTTGCCATTAAAAGCGTTTACTTATTTACACCTTTGGTCTCAAATGCAAGATTGATAATATTTTACCGATATTTGTAACGCACCACGCACCATACTACAGCATTCATCTTCGTTCATCCATGCATGTGTGTGCTGGTCTTCGCCGCCCGCCTGTACGATCAATTACGGGCGTGTTGCCTTGTACCGGGGGGACAATCAGACATTGGAAAACAGCATCGAAGAAGCTGAGCGAGAAAGAGAGAGGGAACACTACCCCTTACGAGAGCGCGCGCGACGAGACGACTGCGACGTTTTGTGTGTAGTATGTTGCGTATGTTTTCATTTCAGTTTCTCTCGACACTGCCGCCTTCGTCCCTCGTTTGCTCGATCTCTATCGCTCCCTCTCGCTCTCTCCACCCAGATTGCGACCTTTTCCTCGGGTGCGTGCGTCGTACGGATGATTGTGTGTGTGTGTGTGTGTGCGTATCGTAAATATAGTGTGTGACTAGTGGAAGACAGGACGAGCGGGCCGACGACGGGGGAACCGGCAAAGAAAGGGAAACGACGCTGCGGGACCACCGATGCGGTAGGTCCAAATATCAGATTAAACAATTCCTTCATCTCTCCCTTTCCGTCTGTGCGTCTCCGTCTCCGCCCGTTTACACTTACTGTCACTGTCTCTCCGCTTCCCGTTCCCCCATCCCTCGAGCACGACCTCGCGGCCAACGGCGCTCGTCCCGTTTGGAGGATGTGTGCGTGTGTGCGTGTGTGGCTGGCGCGCGGTGCTTTCCTGAGAGCGTGGACCGCATTTTTCGAATCGCGCGCGCTCGCCGTCGCCGTGTTTTTGTCGTCATCGTCGTCATCCGACGTCGTGTGTACGGTACACGGGCAGTACAGACTCTCTTTCTTCTTCTGCTGCTCACACACGCTCCCGCCCCAAGGCTCCAAGTTTCGTCGCGCGCACGGGACCTCCTCTGTGATCATCCTCGAGGGCAGATTTCATTCAGCGTTTAATTCGTGTTTCTCCATTTCTCGCTCCCCTCCTCCCTTCCTTCCCTTTCCGTTCGTCCCCGCCTCCTGACTTGTTGATTACGGCCGTGTGGAAGTCGAGCGGAATAAAAAGCCGGCATGATGTTGTTGCGAAGTTGTTGCTTTTTTGTGGGTCTCCCTGTGCCCTGTTTGTCGGTTCCGGTCCCGGAAATGATACCGTTTAGTTTTGAAGGCTTGAACGTGTGGAATGTTGAATCACCAGGGCAGTTTCTTGTGTGATTTTTTTTTTGTCACGCTCTCCTACTACACTCGTCCGATCGCAACCGGTGTGTGAGCTAGATGTTTTGGGCTGCTCGAATAAAGCGCATTCAAAGTTCTAAATATTCACACATATTGGGTAGAAGTCTGAGGTTGCAAGGTTCCCGGGGCCACGACGGCCTTTCGTGTCTGTGTGATATGTTCCAAGAACGCAGCTAGAAACAGCTCTGAAGGAATGTTGTTGACTTATGACTTGATGGTGGACCCCGGTGGTCATAACATTCCACCACACACAGCGAGATACCACCGGGAAGAACCGGGAAGCTGTCGGCTAGCCTGTATCCTAATGTTGACCGCTTCCCCGGACCATTCTTCAATTAACGACCAATTTACAGTTCTGCTCAATTTATCGCCACCGGGAAAGTGTGAAAAGTAAATAGCACAACAGCGTGACACACGGAGTTTTATGTGTTTCTTGGCGTGGATGATAGAACTGTGGAAGGATTGAACAAAAACAACGACGGAAGGGTAGCGAAGGATAACAATTTAGTTTTGGGAATTTTGAGGCATTTTGGAAAATTTGGATATCAGATTTTATAACCTGTCTTAGGTCCTTGCAGACATTTCTATGCATAACTGTGGATTTTGCTATCTTTTATCTTATTTTTGAAATATATTGTTAGTGTGAAATACTTTATTAATTTTACTTTATTTTGTGCATTTAATTTGAAAATGATATTAACTTAATGACCTTTTAAAAACATTGAATTCAACAATAAAATCATGAACAGCCCCTGAAAGTATGCAAGCAATGCAAACCATGAAAAAAAAAACAACCTGTCAAAATGGCTCAATTAGCCAACCCGCCGGCACCCAGAGCAGGCAGTAGAAGGAGGAAGTTTACTACGGTCACGAATTGATGGGAAATATAGCGACGTATTAAAAAAAAACACACACACAGCAAGCGGGCAGCAACAACAACACTTATCTCGGAACCAACCCCTTACGCGCGCGGTTGGTGGTTTGGGGTAAATAGCGAGCAATTCCGTCCGCGGACTATTACTATGTGATGGCTTCATCTTGCCGGCGTGCGACCACCCGCTCGCTCTCTCGCTCCTTTGGTTGTTCTACTAAATAAGTCATTACCGATTCACCGTTCCGCGTAAAAAGGAGAAGGAAGTGGAGGAGAAAGAAAGAGAGAGAAAAAAAAATACACACACAGAGCTCTGCCCCATTGCGACGATGGGGTGGCCAACCCGAACGCCAACGTTGTGATTTTATACATCGAGCACGGCGAATGAAACGGGAACGAAGGAAGCGACGAACCTACAACAAAAAAGCACACTTCAAAATAAAGAGATACCACCCCGAAACGACCCCGAAAACTCGGTAGAGACAGAGCGAGAGAGAGAGAGAGACTAAGAAAGAGTAGTAGTAGCGTGAGTGCTTGCGTGATGAAGTCTTTCGCAGTGCGCGGGGGTCGGCCTCGCCTCTGCGCATCGGTGGAATGAAGGACGCACGAAGAATAACTATTTCCTTGGGATGGATTCCGGAGCGTCGAGCGCTACTTCCCCTCGACGCAACGCCGGTCGAAGCGAGGATGCCAGAGCAGCGGATGAGCCGCATTGGGGGATTGGGGTGTCCAAGGGCCCAGGAAAAATGAGCTTTCATTCGCCACGCTCCCGGTCGCCAGCGCTTGCCACTCGCTCGCACATCTCGTCGCGTTTTGTCGGCTGCGGCGTGTATCAACAACGATCATGCCGATGATGATGATGATGATGTTTTCTCCACATCCATTCAGACATGGCCCAACCGAAGGATTGCCGTGGGATCGGTCTTGTCTCTCGCTCTCCTTCTCTTTCGCGGCGGCGTCCGTTTGGCGCGGGGGAGATGCCGCCAAGTTTCGCTCAACCACCCTGGGCGGTCGAGCGCCGGTCGAGAGACTCAGTAACACAGCAGATTTATTGTTATTCATTCTTTCAAGAGCAAAGGTGTGTGTGTATGCTGTTTTTTTGCATTCTTCGCCTACGGGTTTCATCTCTCTCTCTGTCTCTCGCTGTGGCATTACTACTATTCACCACTACCGTAATTATCCCTCAGTTACGGTGGTTGTAATGAGTTCCTGCCGACAGTCCGAAGTCGTCCTCCAGTCCAAATGCCACCAATGAGTCCTGCCTACCGGCAGGGGCAGAAGGCGTGATGGAAGGAGCACTCTCGGCGCAAGGAGTGGAGCCAGAATAAACGTCTTAATTATATTTTATTTCTTCATCGACCGGAACCGTTCGATCGCGGACAGTCGAGGAAGGGAGGAAGGCTGGAAGGCGCGAGGTTTTACGTTGGTGTCCCACCGCATCCTCACGGTTCTCTCCGTCGTCGGCGCGGCTGCACGCCTAGCAGCACTGAGTCTCGACCATTATGTGCATCTCGAGTTAAAAAAGGGGGAAACAACAGAAGAAAAAACAAAATACTGGAGCCTGAAACAAACGGCACGAAAAGCACGGGAAAGAGAATGAACGTAAAGCTTTTTTTTCTTTCTTTCGTTTGCTTAACTCACTACCGGTGGTGTGTGCGTGTGTGGCGCTTCGTGCGGACGAAAACGTGAACGGAAGAGATCAAGCTCAATTTCTGATCAATTGGCCGCCATCTCCTCGTGCTCGTTCGTCGGCCGGCACCACACAGTGCCGCCATTCGTGTCGCCATCGATGCTGGTTGTTGCTTTTTTGTTGCTGTCCCCGTCTGTTGTTTGTGTTTGTTTTACTCCATTTTTCTTGGGGTGGGATTTTGTAGTTTTTTTTTTTCGGGGGTAAATTCGTCATCGATTCCGGTGCCCCACGCCGCTGCATGGCGGAATGGCGTGATCGGCTGGAGCTTGGTAGGGGAATGCGCACACGAATGCCACTGTAGGTAAAGTTGTACCGATGTGGAATTGACGAAATCAAAAATCGATTAATGTTTACGATCGATTTGAGGCCATGTTCTGATTTTGGTTCGTTTTTTTTTCTTCTTTTAATTCATGTTGACAACTTTATAGTGGTTTGTTTTATTGAATGGCGTGTTTGTATTGCTGAAACATTCATTTCTACGGATTAAAAGACCTTATTTTAATGTTTTGGAAGAGAGTTAGAGCTCTTGTTAGTTTGCTAAAAGTTACTTATACATTTTGTTTTTTGAAAATATTTCAAATCGATTGCTCAACACAAAAGTAAGATGCACTGTTGTGTCTCATCAATCTCCTTAAAAGGTTACCGGTTGGTTTTGCTTCTTGCAACCGTTGACTGCAGGCGGCAGATACTGTACTGCAATATCCCAATTTACGACCCACGGTTCCCGCCGGCTGTCGACGGCACAGGTCTGAACAATCGATCGCGCAAAATTCCACCGAACGCGTCGTTACGATCGTTACGGCTCGAAGCGCACTGGCAGCAGCAGCAGAGATTGTTGTGGTCGGTAATGGTTTCATTTAGCGTTTGAAAGGCCGCTGGGTGGCCGCGCAAGGATGCTAGCGTGTCTGACGGATAGTTTATGCTCCCTCCGCTTTTTTTTCGATTGAGACATAAGCGCGCGAGTGCGGCACTGTTGGTCAGCTGAGACAGCTGTACTTTTGGAGACGGTAAATGGGTGAGGAGATCAAGTGAAGGGGCGCATGCTGCACGATCTCACGATACCGAAACGAGCTGGAAGCAAGCAGGCAAAAGAAAGAGAAATAACCCTTGAGTGTGTGAGTCACTGTGGAGGTTTGGAGATGAATTTTGGGATATTTTGTTGTTCGAATTTCGCAACTCCCCAAAAAGTTTGATAAACATTAGATGATTGGGACATAACTTGATATTGTTCAAAGTTTTCGGAATTCCTCATACATTCTTCGACAATGTAAGTCCATCCAATGGGTTTAAAATTTAACGTTCTGGAAAACCCTCGCCCAGAAGGCGCGCAACGTCTTCTCCAATAAATAGGACCCACGGCCGAAGGGATCAGTCGGTCAGAGGACCAATAATCATTTCGCGCTCTCGTAGCTTCTCTCCATTGCTTCTCCTCGTGCGTCCCGTGGTTTTGTTTCCGCATATCTTTACCGCCTTGTTTTTGCTGGGCAGTGGACCACCACTGCGCCTCCCCGGGTGGATCGTATTCCTTCACTCGATCGCGCACAGAACAGAAAGGGCAATTGCTGTATGTGTGTGAGTGCGCGCTCGCGATTTGCTGAAATAACCCGACTGCACCGTAGTTGGGCTTGGAAAACCCGCGAAACCGACAGACGACGGTGTCGCATTCTCTTATCGCGGCACACCACCAAGGCATCACACATCTCCTCCTCCTCGGTGGAATGCCACACGGCGGGCCCGAAACGAAACGTGGCTGACTTTCGTTATTT
Source organism: Anopheles merus (assembly GCF_017562075.2). NCBI lineage: Eukaryota > Metazoa > Arthropoda > Insecta > Diptera > Culicidae > Anopheles > Anopheles merus. The sequence continues at coordinate 22,123,283 of NC_054085.1, forward strand.
ACGCCATTTCCCGTTGTCTGCAGAGGTTGTCTGGGGTGTGGGTAGGCTCGCGAAGGGTTTGGCCACAGCCAGCGTTTTACGGGGTAATAGGACCGTACCGTCGAAGTGAAGTCGTGAAGTGGCGAAGGCTTTAGGACGAGAATCGCATTAGGGGGAGATTGCAAGATTGGAAACTTTATGGGACGGTGGTGGGGCTTTTGTTTATTGTTATTCTCTGTCTGTCAGAGTAGGGAGCTCCTAACGTAAATGTTCGGGTAAGTCACTCAAGATGTCTTCAAGGATTTATTCCAGATATTGAATTTGATGTTTAATGAAGAATACGTTTTTGAATTTAAGTACATAGTAATACATTGATCTTCTTTGAAGTCCTCTAAATGTTCTCCAAAATTGATAGCTGTCATTATTATTGCAAAATAAAGAGATCTACAACTCCAAAGATCCAGTTTTGAGCATTATTGTTACATCAAAAGGAAGTCTCCAACTCCAATAAAATCATCATGAAGCTCAATCAGGCAAACAGACCAAAAATGACAGCTGTCATTAATGTCTAAAAGATATCTAACGACCTACTCTGGGAAAAGAAAATAGAGTTCAGAATAAAGACTTCCTAGAGATAATTAACATCTCTCTATTCGATTTCTGAAGCAGATCTTCAATACCTTGATGATGACTTTGATGACATTCAATCCCATCCAAAGACGAAAAATGATGGAACGCTTCTCTCCGTGTGTACCCATTGTGCATCTTTTCTCTTTCATTTCGCCTTGAAGCGATCGGAACATTTCCCTTTAGAGAGAGAGAGAGGTTCGTCTCAGCTTGAACTGCCCCGTGTGTCCCTCAACAGGCAATCATCTGCCGCCCGTTCTCCTGTGCAAAGGCACTCCGAGGGGTGTGTACAACAGCAGCTCGGGGCTTGGCATTTATGCAAATACAACCCCGGAGTAGGGCAAAGGGGGAGCTTTTGTGTTTGCGGCGGCAACGAAAGGCGGACATACAGGGAAAGGGCGATCGATGGATGGATGGATGGAGGACACCCGCTTGCATCTTCGCCCGCGGTTGCCTTCCAAGCCTCACCATTCGAGCAGCATTATCTACGGGGTGGGAAAAAAGCTCAAAATTTAAAGGGCCAGAAGAGGTAGCAGCAACCAACCCGCGCACCTTTGCGCTTGTAGTTACCGCTCTGCCCAGTGTGTCCCTCCTCTCGGTGGTGTCTTTCGCTTTCCCGGTTACCCCACAAACACCAGGGACCAGTACCCAATGCACTGATGTTGGGGGTCGGTTTGGACCACCGACCGCTTGGCGTGTTTTTGCTGTGATTGCCTTCCTCAATCTCGCGCTCGCTCTCTCTCTCTCTCTCGGGGTCGTTTTTCCGTTCGCTACTACTCCATGCCGTGATTTTAATGTCTCAATTCAATCCGTGCGGCCCCCAGTGCTGTGTGTTTGTGTATTACCATGCAACGCGCTGCTCGAGTTGATGAAGTTGTTTTTATTTTCCCGCCAGTCACAGCTGCCAGCCACAGCCCGGGTCTGGGACGGTTGGGACGGGTTCTCGCTATGTCTCCACCACCCCTTTTCTTGTGCATTTCTTTCCTCAATCCCCCGCACGCCTCAAAAGGGTGGAGGGTGGACGATTTTTCATCGTCGCACTACTCTCCCCCCCGCGTCATATCGCGCTTGGGGGAGGAGAGCTACGGGTAGCTGTCGTTAAGAAAGTAAATGCAAGAAAAACCGTGCAACATCATTACCGCCGGTTCGAGGTGTACTATTTTTTGTGTTCGTTCCTTTTGCTCGTCTCTGCCAGCGCGAGCTGTTTGCCGTCTTCGTCCGGCTGCCGTTTTGTTTGAAGTTAGTAGCTACCGTGAAGCCAAAGCAAATCAAATATCTTTCGTTTTTTGCCCCGTCCGTCCGTTGGTTCGTTTGTTCGTTAGTTTGTTTTTTTTTCTTTCTTGCTGTTAGTGGACGCCCGGATGCTGGGCTGGCGTCAGCTGGGACCGCCCGACACGGAATCCGGCACAAATTGTGTACGCAAGCTTCAATCAATCGATCGAATGGTCAAAAGCCATCTGTGCCTCTCGGACTGGAATGGCGCCGGTACTGTGGGGCACAACCGTGAGACTCGACTCCGCAAACACACACACACAAGCGCTGGTGTGGTCAAGCTCTAGCCCGGCCCGGAGAGGGATTTTTTGATTGCTTTTCTTTTTCTTCTGCTGTTGCCGCTCCAAGGGTGGTGGCCCAGGATGCCGAAGAAAAGCTGGGAAAAAAGAAAATAAGACTGTTTTGCGCGTGGTTTTTGTGCTTGACTGCTTGCTCAAATGCTGCCCGCTCGAATCGAATCGTCGCCGAGATGAGGGAGCCGATGATGATGTTCGCGTGAGGTTCGTCACACTCACAGGGGTCGTCTCAGATAGACAGACACACACGGGGATGAATGTGACAGCTCAATCAGCAGTTGTGAAAGACTTCCACACACACACACACACACGGGCTTGCCTCTGTCATTTGGGAACCCGTTGGGGGGCACGTTCACGTTCATTAAGGTCGCGTCTTGGCGTCACTGCCTTTTGTTTAATTGGAATCTTTCGAATGCTTTGTATTGTGCTCACCGCTGCTTCTTGCTGTTCGATCACGTAAAAGTCCATTGCAACAAAACCCTGGCAGGTGGGGGGGAGCGCATTTGGCAGCATAATTTCCCACCCCCGAAATGTCATCTTCATTAATGTTTCCACTCCAACCGCTTCATCGCGTGGCGTGTGGCTCTTGGTTCGTGACATGAAATTTTCGCTTCCCACACACCCCAATTCATCCCCTTCTTCTTTTTTTTTCGGGCTTTTCGATCATCAAGTCGGCGCATGTCGCGCATCCGCCGTGTCAAAAAGCGCACTCATTAGCGATTCATAAATTATAAACTGTGACAGAGAGCGTGCGCGCGCGCCCGAGCCTGTCTGCCATTCCCACCAGAGTTTGCGAAAGTTGCGCGTGGTGTGACATCGTGTGTGAATTGGCATGAGTCTTTGAAGGTGAAAAAAGAAAAGAAAAATAAGGTTAAGCAACGAATGTTAACCAAAAAAAAAATGGAAGAAATAAAAGCAAAATGTAATGACATTCCCGAATGATCGGTTACACGGTGGGAATTGTGGAGAGGGGGGGAAATAAAATCGAGAAACGCGAGCGGGGTGAGAGGTTCAGGTTGGCGCTTAAGATTTGCATATATTTGCGCATGCGTTAATGCTACCAAACAAACCAAAATGAAGAAGAAAAAAAAATCTCTTCTGTTTGGCATGAAGATGTCCGAGAGCGGGACGACAGACAGAGTTTACACTTGCACGGCGAACGGTTTTATGTCTACCGCCTGGACGTGTCTTTAATAAGCGACCATCATCATCATCATCATCATCATCGTCTTCATCCTCCTTCAACCAGGCTCGTCTTCAACGTCCAGCCGACCGACAGACGTGTTGACAGACCACAATCTCAATCGATTGGCATTTATTTGCACTCCCGCCGAGCGGTTCGGTCTCGATCGTTTTCTTGGTAGTTCTTTGCAGCGCTCCATCTCATCAAAAACTGTCACACAAACTGTCCCGAAATGGGGTACCGGTAGTGTAGGGTATGACAGTTTTCACGGAGGCGACGGAGGTAGAGAGTATGTCACAAAGCAAGAACAACAGAGCAACGTCGAACCAGCTCGGTGAGCGATGGTCACGTCGGGGTGGGCAAAATAAATACTGCCTGGAGCCGGCGATGGATGAGTCTTTGGGAGCGCTTGGTTGGTTTATTACGAATTTATTGCACTATTTGCGATCGTTTTGTGTGAGGTGCGGAAGGATGGGGAGGGGGGGTGGTAGGGTTTTGCGTGTGCGAGAGTGGTTTACCGTCTGTCTGGCGCTTAGAGGAAGAGACGTAGGAACAACACTATTAGGTAACTGAGGGAGGAATTCAATTGAAGCCAAGATTTCTTTATCGAATAAGGAGGAGTTTATATTCGGCATTGGGGTTCATTTAATTATTATTCTTTCATCACAATTCTTTGACAAAATCTCATTTTTGGGGAGAATTCAGCATCAAAACGATTATTACAAGCTGCATTGCATGCTCCTTAGTAACTGCAGTAAAAGTGCAGTAATTTTGCTCCAATTTTATCGTAACTGCAGTAATTTAGCTCGATTTTTATGAAAACTGCAGTAATTTTACTCGAATTGTATAATAACTGCAGTAGTTGTGCTCGAATCCTGATTAGAAGGAAGCAAACGGGCTTAACTTGGTATATAACCTATAAATACAACCTTAAATCAATATAATATCATTATTCTTGACAACTCCAGGAGCAATCGGGTACTCGCTCGATGGCTTTTCCCTCGATTACAGAGTTGCTCGCATTAATCTGTGCATCTGGGCCATAAATTATCTCTTCCAACGCTAGGTCGCCGATAGGGAAAATGTGTCTCACCGCCCAAAAAGCGCGCCCGGGGATGCAATCAAGCTTCAAGAAAATAAGAAAATTCCTCCCTCCAACCTTCCGCGCTAGCTGTGTGTGCAGGCTTATCTGGTGGTGCACACACTCTGCCATGGTGGAGTCTCGCAGCTGGCCACACAGCAGTGTGTATGTGTTTGTAGCTCCAATAAATAACTGGCTCCACTGATGGGTAACAGATTAAATGTGTCATAATTTATGGGCTAGCGCGAGCGGTGGCTCGCACAGGAAGAGGAAGAAGGGTTTTGCGTGTGGTCACCCCAACTCTGCTGTGGTCTGCGTTCCCTCACTGCTACATTCTACCGGAAATTGGAATTGGAAAATCCTCTTCCCCCTGTGCCCCCTGTGCTGCTAATCCGGCGAAATGGGCGCATTCAATTGGGTCCCCAGCCGGGTTGTGTAAAAAGGTGTGGGCCGAAATGGGTGAGCATCGATGTTCGGGAAACCTTATACCCCCTCATAGCCTAGCCGCCCGTTGGCTGTTCGTTCGTTTGTTCATGTTTCGGTGCTGCTCCCTTTCCTCCCCTTCCCTTTTTCTGTATCCAATTTACAGCCACACACACACAAGCACAGACAGAGACAGATTTGGCCGCTGTCATCCGATCGCGCAAAGATCGATGGCAGCAAGCGGCGCGTGTTTCATGGGTGGCTTGGCCGTAAAGTATGGTTTTGGCTAGCCGAGGCGGCCAACCGTGTTTATGTCTTACTTTGGTGTGTCCTTTGCCTCCTCCCCCCTGTGTTGTGTGCGATCGACAATACATTGTAGATTTTTTTTGGTGACCGTGCCGCCTGTTGGACTGTCGATATATTCCGGTTCTCCCCCCTCCCCCCCCCCCCCCCCCCGGGTTGCTGTGTTGATCTAATAAAATGTTTGTGATTCCAAAGGCTCTAATCCCACGACCGATTTGACTTAGAGGCGAAACAAAAAAAAGCTGAGAGAGAGAGAACACTCCGTCCAAACGTCCAAATGAAAATAAATGGAAGTAAGTCATCGGTTGATCTTCCTCCCTTCCCTAGCTGCTGTTTGGGGGGAAGATACATCTAAACAGCGCAAAGGGGGGTGGGGATGCTGGTTTGGCTCTGAACAATAAATCTTTCCAAAAAAAACCTCCCCGCGAGAGAAAGAGGTAAAAAAGAAAAATGATCCCAAAACAGAAAAGAGCATAATCCCACTCACCCAATGGTCGTGGGTGTGGGTTGACGATCGCATCGCGGCAGTGGTGGTGGTATGTGGAAAGCTATGCTCTAACATTGTCGTGTGGCGGCGCGCATGTTGTTTGGCAGCCCACACACACTCACAAACTCCAAGACGCACGCACGCGATCCTCCGACGAAGAGAGGGACACACACCGCTTTATCATACGCGCTGGATACGTTTATATTTATTTCTTGTTCGTTCTCGCTTCAGTCTTGGGGCGACAAGACAGTTTGAGCGAAAAAAAAGCCATTCTAACTGCCCACCACACACACATCAGACAAGCACCGTAGATAAGCGTCTCGCGTTTCGCGTAAACCCTTTTTAACGGTGTTTTTTTTTTCGTTGTGTTTATGATTCTCGATCCCTAGAAAGCAAGGGCGAACAAGCAGCCGAAGAAGCAAATGGTTTGACTGACGTGGAGATGAGCGGGTTTTCCCCCGCTCTGTGTGGCTCTGCTTCCTTTCCGCAGCTCGCACAGGGGGAGCAGCATCTTGCAAGACGACGGTTCCTGCCTGCCTGCCAGCGTTACTTTGTAACAAATCGCATGCTCATCGCTTAATGATGAAACTCACCACCATCTCCAGCCAGCGTCCCCCAAAAAAATTGGATTGGACGCGGTGGCATGAAGCCCGGAAGGGCAGCAGAAGATTGCATCCCTTTATATTCCTCTGTCACGGGGCTACTTTTTCGATTATCCGGCACTACAACCGTCACGGGGCTACTGCGAAGCATAATTACTAACGCGCAGAGTTCTTCTCCTCCCGTGAAGAGGAAGGGTTGAGGCAAACACAGTGTGCCCGTATGCAATCCACACTGTTACCACGTGTGCTTGCTATTCCAAGTGTACTTTCTTCACGTTCCCGGGTGCGATTTAGAACACAGGAAGGAAGAGCAACTATTCAACCGTGGATCTCGAGATGCTATTGCAGTTGCTATCGATTTCACTCCACTACCAGGAGAAATGTGAGAATCTTCAATCAATCTCGACATGACACATTCATTAGTCTCTCTCGCATCCTCTTCTTCTGCGGTGTCGGAAAAATCCTGTCGCTGTCATGGTGAACCTTCTCAAATCTCCCCCCATGCAAGCTCTATTTATATACATCCGACGTTGATGGAAACGAAATCAGGAAACGATCGGTGCGCTGTTTTGCTTGGTTTTGTACAAAAAATAATTGTAAAGCCCCAGCTGCTTGTTTATTGTTTGGTGTAAAAACACGAGCGATCTGTTGTGCTATTCCTCCGCCGTTTTTTTTTGACAATTGGATGTTGTCGTCCTCGTCACGGCTGTAATGAGCTCGTTTGCTGACGATCATCTTATTGTATGCCCACATCCGGTGTGCAGGCAAAGGTGAAGTGTGTAGGTGATGAATTTTAATAAACCATCAGGAGGAGACACTTCCCTATTGCTAGTCTTTCAATCTGGGCCATAGACAGTTGACAGTTTTTTGAAATGTGAAATGAATTTGTGTATTTTACGACCTCCATTTCCTTAACAAGAATGCAGCACCGTAATGCCCTTCCGCTTGAAATTTCGGGGGCATCATACGGTGTGTTGTCCCGTCCCCGTGAATGTGAATATCGTTCGCCCACAACACCAGCAGCAGTAGCAACATCAGCACAGCTGGTCATCATCAAAAACAACAAGTGCGTGGCGTTCGTCAGCTGGTAGGAAATAAACAAGCGCGCTAACACCTCAATACAAACTTCCGCATGATGTTGGTTTATTAGCATGAACAGGGGTTCTATGGTCAGTTCAACAGGAGGATTCTTCATTTGTGGTTTCTAAATTTCAATTTCAAGAGAGTCAAACTGTTGAATATTGATATTCGAATTAATATCAATATTGTTGAAATGTTTCTTAGGGGTTCTAACAAGTTACTGACATGAAGAACATTTTTCTGAAAATCACAACAGTTTTCAATTCCTTCTGCATGAAGTTCAACACATTTAAGACCACATTTCATCGTTTTTTTTTTGTAGAATATGATCATATAGGACTTGAACATGTTATTTCAACTGCTGGAACCCGCATCTTGTGAGTGTTCGTTAGAGCATAGCATCGTGTGTGTGGATAATTGGAATTGGAACTGGAATCCAAAGCATTGAGAGACTTGCCAATTAGTACCTAAATATTTGTGTAACATTATATGAAAAAACTCCTGCTCAGCTATCCTTAATTTCCTCTCTAAACGTCTTCATTACTCCAAACCTGAGTCGTCTGCGCAGTAATGATAATTGAAACCATTTTGAGGCACTTCTGAAGTTCCAGTTTCAAGCAACCTTTTTTGTTTGTTTGCTCCTTAAGCTCCAGTAATTCCCTCAGTAATGCCTACCCGACATGCAACCTGAATCGCTGCCCTGTAATATCCCCAAGCGAAGGGAGCGGAACAAAAAAAAAAAAAACAACCAAACCTAATAGAGACATTTATTTCTCAACCGCAAACGCACGCTCTCGTTCACTTTCTGCGGTTGGCTGGCGGTCGGGGTTTTTGTTCCATTTGCTGCAGACGAAAACCCCAGCCACAAAACCCAAATTTTGGACCGAGTGCATAATTATGCCCGTGGTCCGAAAATTATGAGACGCCAGGATGAATGATGTCCGTCTGCCGGCTGCCGGGTGGTGGTGGGTCGTGCCGGGCACGCACACACACAAACACATGCGAAAAACAGCTCACCACCGTTGGCCAGGCACGTAAAATCCCGCCAAAGTTATGATCTCCAGAGCGACCAACCGCAAAGCCAGGGTGTGGGGGATCGCCCGTTGTGTGCTGCACACGCCCTGGATGGGACCGCAAAGCGCGCGCGGTGCAGGAGGAATGAGAAAATTATATTAAGAAATTATCGGAACATAATTTAAAGGCGGCCGACACCGGCACCAACCGGACACCAAAGAAGGCGGAAAGGCGCCAAAGGAGAAAGAAGAACACGGCTTCTTTCCCATCAAAGGCGCACATTAGTTATGGCGATCTTTTCGGCCGTGGCGCGAGAATGCGGGAAGGCAGAATACTGTCAGAGCCAGAGACAGAGAGAGAGAGAGCAACCCGAATAGGCAAGATCAGAGGCAAGATGCGGCCCTGCGGCCGTGGTTAAGACATCTGAGTTTAGGGATCGAGCGAGTCGAAAGAAAAAACAAAACCCCCGTGGTCGACCGACATCTTGCAGCACGCGGGGACGGGCGGGAAGATGAGAGTATCCCGGATCGATTAGGGCGTCGTCGGGGCGTACGCGAGTCGCCCAACCCTACGCCGCTAATGTCTATGTTTTGAGGCTTTCGGTACTGCTTACGGGTGGTTCGATCGAGCTCTCTCTCTGCGGTGGATTACATCATCAAACCACATCATCATCATCATCACCATCAACAACATCGTTTTCATCTCGATCGGCCGGGTGATGCTAGGCCTAAATGTGTAGACATCATCATCCGAGCAGAAAACCGATTAACTGCGAGACATCCGAGGCACGGATGTATTGGGTCGCTTTTTTGTGTTCTACCAAATTTAGGGAATGGTTGCTTCCGACTTTCCGTAACAGCTGTACCCGTCGGCGTCGGCGGCGGCACAGCTCAGTCGGCTTGACCTGGGAGTATTTGGAGCAAGCGCTTCTTAAACGTTTTGTTCCAGGATGTTTTCTGATCGTTGTCCCTCTGTCGAGATCGGTCTTCTTAGAAGGTGAACCTGACGAGTGCTGCAACATGTGTGTCGGGTTGGGACGGACTTACTCACAGCACGAAAGTAAGGGTGTGTTTGTGTGTGGGATGCATCCCAAGAAGGTCTTCCAATCAATTCTCTGTCAAATGGTTGCATTCCTACCCTTCGGAACTTGTTGCTGTGCTTGGATGAATTTCTCGAGAAAAAGGCAAGAAGGATCTCTAGAAGGGCGTACATTTTAGCAAGGTTAGGTCAGGTTCGGGGGTTTCGCCAGAACTGTGATCGTGATGTTTCTATCCCCGGGGGAGGTCCTTTTCCTGTTGCAGCCTTCGGTGCGTTTAGGGATCTTTCCACAGGGTGACAGGTCAACTTCATTAACTTTGTGAAGGTCTTCATCGGAGCTGTCGACGGTACTGGACACATTGCTGAAGGTTCTATTGAACGGTCCTATTTTGTTGCCTGCTTGACTTTCATAGCCTTCAAGGGTAAGGTCCCATTAGGAATAAGGGGTCGAGGAGATTCTTATTGATGGGTTTCATTTCCAAGGAACTTTGAAACACGCATGTGTTGGAAAGATTTGAAGATGCAAGGATGTACAACGACACAATGTTTTCAACAAACAAAAGTGTCCCTCTCTGTCTCTCTCTTTGCTTGTTAGGTCTGTGAACATTTGAATATTACCTATGATGGTCTTGATATACACGCATGATGCATACGCGATAAGATCGCCTACTACGTGCCCGTGCAAGATAAAATGTGTGAGCTGAAACTGATCTCCTGTTTGTTGTCTTTCGCTCGCGCTTGCCCCCACGTTGATGATCACGTCGACGTCGCCCTGTGCGTGTGTGTGTGTGGGAACCTCCGCATGGAAAAAAGGGTGTAGAATACACGACGGTAGAGTAGTCGAAGGGGTTGGGATGGCTAATTGCTAGGTAAGAAGCATAAATTTCCTTAATTTCCTAGAATTTGACACAATTTCCAGGAACTCGTCCAGAAGGGAGTCCACCCGGGCGGGCAGAAGAGACGGCAGCGCTATGTTGCGCTCTGTGCGTAGCTCGCCTTCTAAAGGGAAGAGCAATTGATTCCGCAGAGAAGAACGGGGTGGAAAAAAAACACAAAATACAAGACCACAACCCCACACAGAGCCACACGCCGGGCACGCACATGTACAAAAGGAAGGAGAGAGAGAGAGAGATGGAGACACGTAAGAAAGACATCAAAGATAAGGGTGGATGCTCAACGCACTGCCGAGATCGGTGCGGCTCCTCCGGGGGGTGATGGCCGACGACCGACCGGGGCACACCTGACGACGTCTTATTTATCTCGCTCTCGTGGATACCACCGTGCCTTTTGGAGCGCTTGGGGGCATAATAAGAGAAGAGAGAGAAAGAAAGATCACACGCACACGCACGCACACAGGAACAAAGCAGCGAGAAGGGAACGGGAAGTCGGGGCAGACAAGGGGATCCTGGGAAGGCATAACAACCGGTTCACTATAATTTTCCCAAACCAAATCAACTTTCCTTCACAAAACCTCGCGACCGCCACCGGCGAAGATGACGACGGAGAGGGCAGGCCACACGAGGCAGAGAGAGAGAGAAAAAACGGCCACCGAAGATATAGTGAAGCAAGCGGGGTCGGCTCGATGAGAGTTGATGGTTTGATGAAGTTGTCCAGACTCGTCCTCCGTAAGCGGCCGCCGCCAACGGTGGGATGATGATGATGTGTTGTTGTCGTTGTTGTTGTGTAGCGGCACAGAAGAAAAGGGTGGAAAAGAAACACACTCCTCCTGCCCGGGGCGCGCAGTCCATCTTCAACTGTTGTTGGCGCACGGTTTTGGAGCGAGAGGTTTTAAAGCATCAAAGGCACACGAGATCATCGTGCGTTTAGTAGTAGTAGCTGCTGTAGGTTTTGGGGGAACGTGCGAGAGTGAAACAAATCCGTTACGCATCTCGCATAACGCTTCGAATGGAATTTGCGTGTGCCTTCTGGGATATGGAGGATGGTGAGATCCGCAGAGACCCCGCGCGAAGATCATGCCTTCGATCTTGAGTGGAGCGATCCAAGTTAGGATCTCGCGTCATTCTCGCTCGTTTAAACTCATACCATTCCTCTGGGTGGTCAGCAAGATCTTCCTTTCTCCTATTACGTGTGCGTTAGCAGAGCTAAAATCCTAGCCTAGAATGGCTTTACCTTTCTTAATTTAGCATAAAACAAAATGGGAAGATCATTACGCGGAAGAGTCCGGAGTCGTCCGGGAATGTGTCCCACGGAGGAGCGGGATATTGATTTCCCTTAGCGACAACGATGAAATCGAGAGCTCTCTGTGGAGGAGCGTGGATGATGCCGGGGGTTGATCGTAAATATTAACATGCTTAATCAATTAACATAAAAATGTCCACTCCTCGTACGGCCAGGGGTGTTTGCGGGAGAGCTGAGATTCCGAGAGCATAATTTAATGTCACTGAGCCTTTTGTAGGGTGATGGAATGTGAGATGGTTTTGTTGAGGTTTTAAGCTTTGAAATTCCCAAAAAAGCACATTTAATGAAGATATGCGTTGAAGGAAAGAGGATCGTTGAAATGTTTCAGCCCAGAGGAACACAAGCGCAGAGTTCATTAGTGCCGTGCGGTGGTGGTCTTAGAATTGGGTTCGTTTCGAGGGATTGAGATTTCAATCATTATGATTCCACGTAATTGACCAAACCGGGCTGATAGGAGGAATGGTTGGAATGTGTCGATTTTATGCAACTAACAACAACCACCGTCCAACGCAGGTATCATCTCGGGTCCACAACTCCATTAGAAGAAGGGAAGAAAACCCGCTCCCGGACATACGGACTCCAGACGGACACACATCTGCTCCTAATTTCGTGCAAAAGTTTCGTGGAAAAAAGAGCCGAAAAAAACGTACAACGAAAACAAATCATAAGAACCTGGACCGTTCGCGTTCTTCCTCTTACTCCTGGGGGCTAATTCTAAACCACAGAACCGTGCCCCTGGTGCGGTGCTCTCTGCACGAGGATCGTCCTCATTTGTGGGATACACCTTTTCATTATTTACCTACCGAAACCTTGTCCGACCTTTTGCGCGAGCTCGTGCGCGTTCCATGGCTACGAAGATTGGATTTCCTTTCGGGTTGTTTTTTTTTTGGGGTTTCCAATAATTTTGCAATAAATCATCCAAACGTGCGGGGGAACTCCGTTGCTCCTCTTCCCTATCCACTCGCCCCAAACGAAGGTTCGGTTTTACGGTTTTGTACATTTTCCGTTTCACGTTTTCACGAAGCACAAATTATTAGCGGTCCCCGTCCCCGGATGATTTGGGTAGCGGCGGCGGGCTGGCGGGCAAAAGCATTTCGGCCGATTGGATTTCGATTTTAGTTGAGAACGTGTACGCACGGGTTTTTGGGTTTTGCCTTAAAGGGACGAACACCAAATAAAAGGTGGACTGCATTACGACTATTGCATTAATTAGCAGTAAAAGTTTGGTAAAACGTTCGTTCCCCCCGGGTCTTCAGGAGGGTCTCGTCCTTGGGCAAATCAAAAACGGTCTTTAAAAGCTTTTAATAACGGTAGCTAAGCGTATTTTGCTCGAAAGTTCCAAGGTCCAATCCAGGGGGATGTTTTAGCTTGTGAAAACATGTCGGTTGACTGAAAATATTTATTCCGTTGTTGTGTATTTCTTAACGACACCAACGATCGTTCCCTGTACCCTTGATCCTGTTTTCTCCGCTGGGTCACTCTTTTGAGCCTTCCAATAAAAACTTTCTAGGTTCTGCTTTCGTTGTGTCCTTGTTGCAGATGTCCAACTTTGCAACCTGCAGTGGATAAGCTTCTAAGGTATAATCGGATTTATGATGGGATTTCGTACGCTCAATCGCCCAACTTCAAGGACGAGGACAACTCCTTTTGTTGTAGACGACCCATGTTACACGGGGGCAATGCGTTGCGGATCAGCCAACCACCCGGTGGTTTTGTTTGCCGTAACGTCAGCTTCGGTATGCTGTGGGATCGCCGCACATTCTGTTCGACCTTCTGGAAACCGTTCCTTTGCTGCACTCATAAAACGGCTCTTGCGTTTTGCGTGTCCCACCTTTGTCTACCAAGGCTACCAGCCCCTCGGTGTGTGTGTGTGTGTGTGTGTGTGTGTCTTTGCTTCCAATAGAGTTCCAAAACATGCCAACGATTTTATAAGTGGTTATCCCCTTCGGGCCTAGTGCACCCGGGGCCCGGCGAAAGTGTGTCAATAAACTTGGCGATCGTGTTGATTGCAAGAGCTCTGTGCTTTTGCGTGACCTCGCCCAAATGGTCCTTGGAATACGTGTACCACTTGTACCGGATATGTAAAAGGACCACAAGCAACGCATTCCGAAAAAGGGCAAAAAGGGACAACTTTACAACACGCACCTCCCATCCCGGATATAATGGAATGTTTTCATCCAAGCCCCGTGGAGACTGCAATTGACGGGGTTTTGGATTGTGGTGCTGGTACAGTGCCTCTACTGCAACGCTCTCTGGGTGGTATGGCACCGTTTCCTGGAAGGGTACTTCAAGCAAAGCCCACGGACTGGAAGAATGCAGCAATAACCATAAAGTAATGCCCATCTCCAATCCAATCTTGGGCAGCAGTACCCAACCGTACGGCTACGGGCTGTAACGGGGACGACCGGGACTTTAGAACCGTACCGGTATGGAGCATCTTCCGCCAGAATTGGACGATGTTTATTGCTGGAAGAAGAAGGGCTTGTTTGATGAGCCCAGCCCAATCGCAACGGGCACATACAAGCGCGCTCATTACCATTTGGCTTTGTGGTGATAGCTTAAGCTAACCCAACCCAAACCCAAAGATATTCAAATCACCGGATGTACGTCTCCATGTAAAATTGGAAAGCGTTCTTGGCCCTGGTGGCGATGGTGGTCGAGAAGACTCCACGGAAAGCTGTAATGGCTTAACATGCGTACCCAATGGGTTTCGGTTCATGTCTTATCGCTCACGTGTGTCGTCTTGCTGTGTGTGTGTGTCTCGCCATCATCATAGAGAACCTAGAGTCTGTGTGAACGTCTTTCACTCAACTATGGTGGTCGTCGGCACGATATCCTTCACTTCAGCCGCTGAAGGTCGTCTCAAAAGTGTATGTTTAAAAGCATAAGACCGAAAGGAAGAGAGAGTGGGAGAGATCTTAGCCGCTTTCGGACTAGTTCACTCACCGGGCGACAGGTATCGGACCTCCCGCTGGTGCTCATAAAAGAGTTGTAAGCGCTTATACGATAGGACTCTCCACCGTTGGTCGCCAACAGTGAGTTGTGGAATAGGGAAGTGGAGGACATTAAAAAAACATTGAAGACCAGCGAGCATTATTATAGACCTAAGACACACACACACACACAGCTTTCCGGCGTCTCATCTCGGGACAGAGCGGGGGGAGCGTGATGGGTTTTATTTCACTTTATCGCACAGCACTGATAGATAGAGCAAAAGGGTACAGTGATACAGTGTGTGCGAGAAGGCAAAGGAATGGAGCTGGAAGGGTAAATCTCGTTTCCTTGGGATAAAGTTTAGAGGCCGCGCATAAAGATCAGCCGCTGGGGTAGCAGGCGGACAAAAGACACAACCCTCTATTCCCCGTGGTGGTCTGCGAGGTACAGAGGGAGCAAGAGAGAGAGCTTTTGAAACGCTTTCAAAAAGCCTGATCTCATCGGTGGATCAGTTTCAGATGTCTCTATTTAGAGTGGAGCCTCCCTTCTCGACTACTACCCACGGATCTACCAACCGAGAGAAGCGTGATCTTTACGGATAAGGTTAGCAAACGAACTAAACCAAAAAAAAAAGAGGAATTTGCAAAGATCATTTATTATCACAGCAGGTAGATATATCGCCTGAATACTTCGTTTCACATTCAGAAGCTAGAGGCTCACCAGCAGCAACATCCAACAGTGGAATGCCCTGGCTGGGATTAGAGCGAAGCGCGCAGAAGATCGAGGTTTTCGCAATTCGACAAGCTGTTTTGAGCGGAAAATTAGAGAATCCATCACACGCTGGGAAGCGAAGACGACGGATGGAGAGATAACGGAAAAGATCGCAAACTCTGCAAGAGGTGGTGGTGGCAGCGCTTCGCAAACGGAGTTAAGGGCAGGGATCACGGCAGTAGCTTCCTGGAAGGAAGGAAGTCATTAGATGCGCGAGAGGAAACGAAGAAAACGGAAAAAAACTTCTCGAGATCTCGGATTACGAGCTCTTGCGCTCTCTCTCTCTCTCTTTCGCTCGTCGTCGCTTTTGTCGACGATCGATAGAATGTTTCGGCACGGAGCGGGACAACAAACGCGTCGAACGTGCAGAGTCAACATCAAAAGAAATCGTCACACTACAAGAGTCGACGGCTTTGCACCGCTTTGCAGAAAGTAAATGCAACATATGCCTCTTACTAGTCTGAGAGAAGATGCCTGTCTTCTACGCAGACAGATTCGAAGCATGCAGCTCTGGGAGTGGAGGTAGAGGGAAGAGGGATACGGTATGCCATTTTATGCTTTATGTCTGTGAAGTGGCCGCAATCAAACGTGGGTCGGATCCCGGAAAAGCCGGCGAAGGGCCCGAAGATGCATGCCTGCGCTGCTCCTCATCGTCACATCCAATCATCCGGAACGTCGTTGAAAGCGTAAAACATCGTGTAACGATTGCACGATTTATGGGCCCTATATTGCCGATGCCGCATGCAGACCGTCGCTGGCAATGAAAACACGGTGTAAGGGAAGGAATGTTGTGGAGGCGAGGCGGTCCTTTTCCTTTGCCGCACTACCGCTGGGACGTATGGAAATAGCAGCGGATGTTAGTTTTACACAATTCTTTGAATATTCACACAATCCCATGATGATGATCATGAGGATGATGAGGATGGGTGTGTAAGCAAAGTCTGCCTTATTAGGGCTGTTGGGCAGATGTTTCCTTGGTCTTATGCGTTCTGTACTACACGGACAGCGTCATGGCCTTGCCCTCTGGACGAAAAGTGAAATTAGACATACTGGGGCGTGTGGGAAGAATAAGTGATCTTGCAGAGCAATTAATAGTCACATGATCAATTGAAGAGACCTGTTGGAAGATGACTGCTAACCGAATGTCACAGTTGAAGGCAATAACCTCGCTTGAATCGAATCAAAGGAAATTGAGATGGAGGAGAAATTTAATGTCACAAGATCAATGAGAATATCAGTGCGTGTCAGACTTGTGGTTGTTTGTATAGCGCTTATGTTTTGACTCCTGCAGAGTTCTTTCATCTCTCGCTGGATGTTTTAAGCAATGTCACATTACAATGCATACTATAACCTTGTCCAAATCGTATCAAAGATACCGGAAATGCAAGAGATTTTGTAAGATCAATGTCTAAGAAGATCAGAGGGTACTTAGACATCTGGATCAATTTCACATTAGAATACAATTACTTTTAAACATCAATCGAATCAAAGATACATGAATTACAAGAGAAAGTTGAAGTCACAAGATCGTAGTGAGACTTCTTCTCAAATCTCAAATTACAAAACAATTTCAGACATTACATCAATGTAATCAATGGCATCGGAAATGCTAGAGTGAATCTAACGACTGCTTACAATTTACATCTTAATTTGTGTCTCAGCTCATTAAAAACTGTGTCCCATACATTGCATCAACACAGATTCCTGGAACTACTGACCAGCCCACGGGGCCTGTTGTCGTATGCCGTGAATATCCCAAAGTTCATGGTGGCAAGATGGTTAGGACTGGCCCTAGCAGCCACAGCGTTGCCACACACAAAAGCGCATAAACAGACAATGTTAATGAGCCGTTTGCGTCGAACATGCACTCACACACATACATTGTTGGTAATTAATGTCCATTACTACTCCCGAGCGTGTGTACCCCGGGACCGCCCGAACGCTCTCTTCTGTCTCCTTCCCAAACTCGTCTATCTTCGGTTGGCGTGTCTCTGGTCCCTTCATTTCAACTCAAGCTCCCTCAGAAACCCGGCCTGTACAGCAATTATGTGTTTGCATACACAAATAAACAGCATTTTACACATTCATCACTTAGAGGGGAAATTGTGTTGAATGTGCAGGCCCCCCTTTCCCCAATGGTTGCTGTTTGTCATTGGCAGTGGTCGGTACACTTGGGATGCTCCTCTCTGCCCTTTTGCGCCTAGCGATGCACCATGGGAACGGAAACGCAGGAACCATTCATAGCTACACATGGACTTATTTGTGATCTCCAGAGAAATAGTTGAGTACCCCACTCGGCGCTCCGGTTTCCTGTGTGTGGCGGATGGAGTCGATATATATATGTTTAGCTACACGCACTGGTGGAACCGGTGAGCGCTAATCTTTGATTTACATCGATAGCTTAACGGAAATGCGTAAGCGGTGACATCCGATCGGAAAAGGAGGGAGTGTGGATAGCGGAGAACAGGGCCACGAACAAGAAGGGCTCGGGCTCTTCATTCATCTCACGTACCGATCAGGGATGGGACACAACAATGGCCGAGTTTTCTGTGTGTCTATCGGAATCATCATCTAATGCCAGTTTGCTACAAATCTCTACTCCTCCGTGTGCGGTATCGGTTCCCGGAGATCGGCGCTTACCCAGGGGAAACTACAAAACCCACCCAAGAGAGTAGGCACCTCTCTGTGCACCCTTTCCCCCATGTCTAATGCTCATCCAGGCTGCTCGAGCACACAGTTAGATCATCGTCCGCGGTGTTCCATTCCCTTTATCATGGTGCGGACGACGCTTTCCTTTCGCCTATTTCGCCGTCACTCTCGCATTACACAGCCTTGGTTGCGGAGTGTAAAGAGGCTGTCCTCTCTTCCTACAAACGAATGTCTTACTTACCCTGTGGTTGTAGCCCCTTATCTATTCCATTCACTTGCTTTCTCCCGCTGGTCGGCCGATTGAATGCGACATCTCATCTGAGGCGCTCGTTCGATTAATCTTCCTTCTCTCGCTGGGCCACTAGGAGCTTTAGGAGTACTCGCTCGTTTGCACTCCTCAACCGCTCTTCCCCAAGAGTGCCGTGAAATTCCAGCACACACCGCGAAACTCCGAAAAGGGTGATTCATTTCATTCCCCCCCCTTTTGCCGCGCAAAACGAGCAACCAAACCCATTCCCAAGGGTTCAATTTGTGGAGACTGTGGTGGGGTGGTTTGTGCCTAGTAAGGTACTGGAGCTTCGGCCTTTTGATTGATCGTTCGACCGTGGTCGTGTTTTAGAGGGAGAAATCACATTTCCGCGGCACCTCGCTGGCGGAAGATTAAGACGTAAACATTTGTTTTAATTAAGATGTTCCCAGACGTTGTCGGCGGTTTTTTTTCTGCTTCTCTTCTCCTCTCTCTCTCTCTCTCTCTCTCTCTCTCTCTCTCTCTCTCTCTGTGTCTGGCTTTTCACCTTTCATCTCAGAAATGGTGGAACCACACCAGAGGAACGTGTCCGTTCGCGGATGGAGCTTTTAATGATGAAGATTCTCCCTTCTTTGGAAGGCGATGGGGCAACATTGATGCGAATTCGCTCGATTTGGAGCCTCCATGCTTACAATCCCAAAGAAAAAGCGAAAGATAGAGAAAGATTTGACCGTGTGAAACTCTGCTATATGCTATGCTCGGTATGTAGGACTGCTTCGTATTGATCGAAAGATTAGGTGATCTTCATAACGTCCCAAATCCTGTGCTGCTGTCCCACCGAAATATGATCTTTTCGTAGCTCTTTAAATTGGGGTCCACCAACTCGTCCACAATATGGCGTGCCCCAAAAAAAAGAAGGCCCCAAATTCCTGTTGTCAACCGAATTACGCGCCTCCTGTGATGTGTGGTGCTTGCGAATCGTACAGAAGCATTTGCTCAAAAAATTACGGAAGCTGTTTGCAAAACAACGCAACACGATCGATTTTGATCGGTCGGAGCTGCCAGCGGCAAATCAAGATCACCACGCCTTCCAGATGTTACTCGCTCAGAGTGAAGCATATGATTGTCGCGCAAATCCACAAACAATATCGGGCAAGGCTTCATGTGGCTTTTAGAGAAGGTTTGCTTCACTAAGGAGAGAGAGAGACAGAAAAAGGTGGTTCGTTGGGTGGTCACAAACAAAATCGTAACACAATACGCTTCCCCACAATTCTACCTGCTGGAGGTGAGCCTGCCGAGGGACTTGTGGTTCGACTTTATGAAAGCTGTTGGGGAGGGGGGAGAATCGAAAGAAGATGATCCTCGTGATCTTCCATCACTTTTAGGCCTCTACCAATGTCCAGGACAGGACAGAAGGTGTTTTTGTGGTAACCCTCCTGGTCGTTGTTGAGTCTTGGTGTGGGTCGTTTGTTGGGAAACTTGATACCCGTTACCCTTTCAGGAAGACGTAAGAAGACGGTGGACGGTCAGCAGTTGTGCTGTTGGACGGTATGATTTTCCAGTCGAGTAACCAAAATCACGGTACGGCGGCAGTTGCAACATGAAACCGTCGCAGGAGTTTACCTCTTCGCAAGACGGTTTAACCTTTACAGTGGGAAACCTCTCCAGGGCAACTCTGCGGTGGCATATGATCATCGTGATCATCATCAGCGTAGTAGTAGTGAGCGTCATGTGCGGTAGTTCAGTTTTAACGCTCAATTACACTTCTCTGCTTGAGTGCTGTGCCTGGTGAAGAAGTCAATTAACCTGCACGACCGAGGCGCCCTTCAATCGGGTGTCTCCATGGGAAGGTGTTGAGTTGTGGGGCTTCTGGTTAAGTGGAATTAACTTCTTGTTTAGTTCTGTGAGAAGATACCGTAGGACCTTAGGTCCTCTCCACCAATTCTAAGCGAGTCTTTGAGAAGATCTTTTAATTTCAACATTATAAAACTTTATTCTAAAGCTCCTGGTTGAGTGGAATTAACTTCTTGTTTAGTTCTGTGAGAAGATACCATAGGACCTTAGGTCCTCTTCACCATTTCTAAGCGAGTGTTTGAGAAGATCTTTTAATTTCAACATTCTAAAACATTATACTAATCCCGGCACTTTCTGCTTCCATTTCCAACAGGGTAAAGCACGGGGGAGAAGGTCCTCAGTGTACATGCGCTCCCTCTTCCAGTCCTATCTCTACAACCTCGGCTGTTCGATACAGAAGCACGCCGGCAAGGTCCTATTCGTGGCGATACTGGTACTCAGCACGTTCTGCGTCGGGCTGAAATCGGCCACGGTCCACTCGAAAGTGCATCAGCTCTGGATACAGGAAGGTGGTTCGCTCGAGCATGAGCTAGCCTACACGCAGAAATCGCTCGGCGAGATGGACTCCTCCACGCACCAGCTGCTAATCCAAACGCCCAAAGATATGGACGCCTCGATACTGCACCCGAACGCGCTACTGACGCACCTGGACGTGGTGAAGAAAGCGATCTCGGTGACGGTGCACATGTACGACATCACGTGGAGCCTCAAGGACATGTGCTACTCGCCCAGCATACCGAGCTTCGATACGCACTTTATCGAGCAGATCTTCGAGAACATCATACCGTGCGCGATCATCACGCCGCTGGACTGTTTCTGGGAGGGCAGCAAGCTACTGGGGCCAAAGTATCCCGTCCATATACCGTAAGTTTTGAACTCAATCTAGCTGTGTTTTCGCATTATTAATGTGTTTCTTTTCTTTTTGTGGCTTCCATTCTAGTGGCCAAACGAACAAAGTGCAGTGGACCTCGCTCAACCCCCAGACGCTGCTGAAGGACATCAAGGCGCAGAACTACCAGTTCCCGTTCGAAACGCTCGAGCAGTACATGAAGCGGGCCGGCATCAGCACCGGCTACACGGAGAAACCCTGCCTCAACCCGAAAGACAAGCAGTGTCCCGATACGGCACCGAACAAAAAGTCGGGCCAGGTGCCGGACATTGGCGCAAGCCTGACCGGCGGTTGCTATGGCTTTGCCGCCAAGTATATGCACTGGCCGGAAGAGCTCGTTGTTGGAGGGGCGGTGCGCAACCGCACGCACCATCTCCGGTCGGCAAAAGCGCTGCAGACGGTCATTCAGCTGATGGGCGAACGGGAACTGTACGACTACTGGAACAATCACTACAAGGTGCACCACATTGGGTGGAACCCGGACAAGGCGGCCGAGGTGTTGAACGCTTGGCAAAAGAAGTTTTCCGCCGAGGTGAACAAAATCATGCAGACGGAGGTGAAACCGCTGTCGTACTATGGGGTGTACGCGTTTTCGTCGGCGACGTTGGACGATATACTGGGGAAACATTCAAACCCGAACCCGATCAGCCTTGGCATTGGTATTGCGATTATTTTGCTGTACACGGCTTGTACGTTGCTGCGCTGGAAGGATGGCATCAACGGACAGAGTGGAGTCGGTGTGGCCGGTGTGTTGCTGATCACGGTAACGACGGCGGCCGGGCTGGGCTTCTGTGCGCTGCTGGGGATCGCTTTCAATGCCGCCACGACGCAGGTCATTCCGTTTCTCGCGCTCGGGCTCGGCGTTGACCATATCTTTGTGCTGACGCATGCGTACGCGGAGCGCGATACGAGCGAACAGACGGGCCAGGTGCTGAAGAAGGCAGGGCTGAGCGTACTGTTTGCCGGGGCGTCGACGGCAGGGTCGTTCTTTGCGGCCACCCTCATCCCGGTGCCGGCGCTACGTGTCTTCTGCTTCCAGGGTGCGATCCTGACGGTGTTCAACCTGGCCGCCGTGCTGCTCGTGTTCCCGGCAATGATTTCGCTCGATCTGCGCCGCCGACGGTCCGGGCGGGCGGATGTGCTTTGCTGCTGCCTGCCAGCGCTCCCGAGCACCACGCACGACCTCAACACGCAGCGCAGCTACCACTACCATCAGCAACCGCAACAGCCACAGCAGCAGCAGCAGCAGCAACAGCCGCAAAACAACATCGAAGCGCAACGCCACGAGGAAGAGACACTGATCGAGTGTCAGTCGAAATCGTGCCTCAGCTTCTCGCTGTCCCGATTTGCGATCAAACACTACGCTCCGTTCATTACGCGCAGCTCGGTGAAGGTGTTCGGGATGCTGCTGCTATCAGGCATCGTTGGCGTCTCCCTGTTCGCCTCCATGAAGCTCCCGGACGGACTCGAGCTCACAGACCTCGTGCCGCAAAACACGAACGAGCACCGGTTCCTGAGCGTGCAGGGCAAGCTGTTCGGCTTCTACAGCATGTTTGCCGTCACGCAGGGCGATTTTGAGTATCCGAACAATCAGAAGCTGCTGCACGAGTACCACGAAGCGTTCGTGCGCGTTTCGCACGTGATCAAGAACGATAACGGGGGGCTGCCGGACTTTTGGTTGAGCTTGTTCCGCGATTGGTTGGTGAATTTGCAGCGTGCCTTTGATCGGGATTATCGGGAGGGACGGATCACGCAGGAACGGTGGTACTCGAACGCGAGCAATGATGCGATCCTGGCGTACAAGCTGCTGGTCCAGACGGGGCACGTGGACAACCCGATCGACAAGAGTTTGGTGACGCAGGTGCGGCTGGTCGACTCGGAGGGTGTGATCAATCCGGAAGCGTTCTACAACTATCTGTCCGCGTGGGCCTGGAACGATGTGCTCGCTTACGGTGCTTCGCAGGTGAGTTTGAGAGAGAGAGAGGATAATTAGTTGTAGTGATGGGAGAAATGAAGATTTCGTTGGAATCGATTCCGGATAGCTCCGAAGTTTTCTGAAATCGAATCCGGATAGTATGTTTGGAATCGGATCGGGAATCGGAATCGGTTCCGGAAATGGTTC